>NC_079209.1:23070871-23120871 GCF_026745355.1 Beta vulgaris subsp. vulgaris
CCTTTAACCTATGCAGGGACTCACAAAAACTAGTTTTCTCCTTCTTAGACAAAGTGTAGCAAGCTGGTGTAAGATAATAGCGTTGTCCCTGCTCCTGAGGTTCTAGTTCTGGTCTGCCCATTTCAGCCATGTCTTTCCTAGCTTTAACTCCATCCTTTGTCTTCCCGGGCATATTCAACAATGTTCCGACAATGGCATCACAATGTGCATTAAATCAAGACAATGTCTGACTTCCAAACATTACCAATATGGAAAGTCCCAAAACTTAGATCTTTTCTTGTATAAGTTCTTTGAGACACTTTTGAAGGGATTGCCAAAAATTGTTACAATATCCTTTACCCTATTAGAAACCTCTTTTCCACGTGAAGGTATAGGGGCTTCTCTCATCTCCACTTTTCCGTTGAACAACTTTTTTTTCTTACGGAATGGATGATCTAAAGGAAGCCATGTACGATAATGCAGGTACACATTCTTCCCACAATGATGTAACCCCTTATCAATCATATTCTCATCATAAATAGGGCATGCCTTTGCTCCTTTAACCGTATACCCTGACAAATTTCCATATGCCGGGAAATCATTAATCGTGCAAAATATCATGGCACGCAATGTGAAGTCAGTTTTCACATACGCATCGAACATGGAAACACCTTCATCCCACAATAATTTCAAATCTTGAAGGAGCGGGTCAAGATACACATCTATGTCATTTCCGGGTTGCTTATTGTTGAACCCTAGTTTTGATGATGACAAAGAAACAAAGATGCAAACTAAGTAGTGAACTAATGAGTTATTTAAGTGTATGATGTTTAAGGTATCAATGAAGGAACTGGGAGAATACGAAGTCAAGAAGAAGTCAAGAGAGGATTTCAAAGGCTAAGTAAAGAAGTTTCTATATTGATACTGGAGCAAGCATTGGATCAAGAAGAATGAAGCTAGGCGTTTTATTTCTAGTTCCAATGTAAAGGAACAAAGAAAGAATGGTAAGGAACTGTGGCAGAATTATTTGAGAATGAGAGTTTGTTCCTTTGTAAGGAACAAACTAAGTGGCACTACAGAATATGTTAAAGGAACTTAGTAAATAAAGGAACTAGACTTAGGCGTGCAAATGCATAACGGTTAAAATGTATTGAGTAAGTCATGCCTAAATTATAGGAAATTAGTTATTTATCTAATTTCAAATGATAAAATCAGTTTTAAAAAAAAAATCTGTTTGAGAAAAGATTTTATTTTTCGGAAAATAAGAAAATAAATATCCGGTTTTAGAAAGATTTTTTAAAAGATATTATTTTCTTAAAGATTAAAAATTCAGTTTTAAAGATAAAAAGTTTTATAAAACTGATTTTCGGATAAAGCTCAAGGAACTCCTATTATTAGGAGTAATGGTGCTAAATATATCCACGTTCATTTTAGTTCATGGGATCATGGGACATGATGTAAACGTGTTCCTTAGGGGAAGGAACATCATGGGTTAATGGACTTAAACATGTAACATTTAACCCACGTTCTTCATGATATTACTATAAATATGAAGTCTAGATAAGTTCCAAATTGTGCTGACTAAGTAATTAAGTGAGTTTAACTATTAAGTGTCAGTGCCTTCATTCTCTCATAATAGCCATTTGTTCTTTGCCTTCTTACTCTAATTCCACTAAGCTTATTTCGATCAATTGTATTTTGGTTTTTGGGGTAAGGGAACTTTGAGTGAAGTTCTGTAAGAGAAAGGCTTTGAGTGAAGCTTGTATTGGTGAGAAAACTTCGAGTGAAGTTGAGAGGAACTGCTGTTAAGGGAACAGTGGCTAGGAACTTGAGTTTAGGAACTCAAGGTGTGGCTCGAGTTAGAATTAGGTTGTAACAAGTTGTTTGGCCTAATTAGTGAAAGTGTTGAGTTTAAAATCCCTAGTGGTCGAGGTTGTTTCTTCTTGTTGGGCCCAAGAAGTTTTTCCTCGTAAAAATCCCTTGTGTTCCTTTAGCTTGTTTATTCGTTTAAGTTTTAATTTCCGCAAAAAGTTACGTTTATTTCTACACCTACAATTCACCCCCCTCTTGTAGTGTTCCTAGGGAAATAACAATTGGTATCAGAGCTAGAACTCACGTAAGATAGGAAACCCTATTGAGAAAAGATCCAAGGAACAATGAATACCACCGAGAAACTTGAAGAAGGTTATTCCACTCAAAGGCCTCCTATGTTCAATGGGAAGTACTACAACTATTGGAAGAACCGCATGGAGATATTCATCAAGGCTGAAAACTATCAGGTATGGAGAGTCATTGAAGTTGGTGATTTCGAAGTCACAACTACAAATGACAAAAATGAGGTAACTCTTAAACCCCTCTCTGATTATGACAAATCTGATTTTGAAAAAATGGAAGTAAATGCCATGGCTATTAAACTTTGCATTGTGGACTTGGACCCCATGAACATAATAGGATCATGGGATGCAAATCCGCAAAGCAAATATGGGATTTACTAGAAGTAACCCAAGAAGGAACTAATGAAGTTAAAAGATCGAAAATTGATTTACTTATGAATCAATATGAACTGTTCTGCATGAAATCCAAAGAAAGCATCCGAGACATGTTTACTCGTTTTACTAACATTATAATGAGTTGGCTTCTCTTGGAAAGTTTATTTCATCTGAGGAACAGGTTCGAAAGGTTCTTAGGAGTCTTCCTAAGGACAGATGGATGGCTAAAGTCACTCTCTTCAAGAAACAAAAGACTTCACTAAGTTCAACTTAGAACAGCTGGCAGGGTCACTTATGACTCATGAGCTTCACCTTGATACTGAATATGGTGAAAGCTCCAAATCAAAATCAATTGCTCTCAAAGCAGATGATGAAGATGATTCGGACTCTGAAGAAGAAGAAGCAGCCCTCATGGTTCGAAAATTTCGAAAGATGTACAGGAACATGAAGAATGGAAACTTCAAAGGTAAAACTAAGAAATTTTCTAACAAAGCTGCTTGTCATAAATGTGGAAGTACAGATCACTTCATCAAGGAATGTCCTCTTTGGGAAAATGACAAAACCAAAGAAAGGAACAAGGAACGCTTTGCTGAAAGGAACAAAGAATCAAAAGCACCTTTCTCTAAGGCAAATGTGCGCAAAGCTATGATAGCTGCTTGGGGAGATTCAGAGACGAGAAGAAGAGGAACAACCAACTGAAGAAAACAAACCTTTGCCTCATGGCAAACATGACGAAAAAGAAGATGAAGAAAAATTGAGGTAAGTCAACATGGACTTGAGTCAGAACTAGATGGTAAAACTAGGCTGAAATATATGATCTTCTTTATGATGCAATTCTTGAATGTAGAGATGAACGTGAAAAACGTAACAAACGGAACAAGCCTTAAAGTTTGCAAGGAACACATAGAATGGCTTAAGAAAATGAGAAGATGTCGAAACAAGATTTTTGATTTATTTGATAAAAACTTAAAAATCAAAGAATGTTATGAAAGTTTGAAAAATGAAAATTATCTAATTAATTTAGAGATTTCACACTTGAAGGAATTTGTCCCTGTTCTGAGTTCCTTTGATATAAGATCAACCCCTTTGAAAGGATACAGATCTGAGATTGAAAATAAATAAAGAGAAAAATATTTTAAAGGAACAGATCTGTAATCTTAAAAAGGAACTGGTTGTCGCAAGGAACAGAGGCAAAATCATGAAAGTTCCTAAGTGGATTGAGAAACCACAGACCAAAAGGAAGGAAGGTCTTGGTTTTGAAAACTACAAGAAAAGGAACAAGACAAAGAAATATGTTGATCTACCTAGTGATAAGTTTGTATGTATTGTGGCAAGGTAGGTCATTACATAAATCAATGTCAACTAAAATCTGAAATGATTGGGAAAAATGTGACAATAAGTAAGAAAAAATGGGTTGTCAAAACAAATCCTAGTCAAGAACAGGAACCCACGAAAGATGGGGTTCCTTCAACTAACAACTAGTTGATTTTTGCAGGTTGGAGTGAGGGGGAACAACACATGGTATCTCGATAGTGGTTGTTCCAAGCACATGACAGGAGACAAAACGAAGTTTCTCTCACTCACAACCTATGAAGGTGGAGTGTAACATTTGGTGATAATAAGAAAGGTAACATAGTTGCTATGGGTAAGGTCGGTAAGTCACCATTACACTCCATTGAAAATGTATTTTTAGTTGAAGGTCTAAAACATAATCTATTAAGCATTTCTCAATTCTGTGACAAAGGAAATACTGTAAAATTTGATAAAGAAAAATGCTTATCATCAACATTAAAACTAAGAAGGTTATCTTGGAAGGAACAAGGAAAGGGAACACATACATTGTGGATCTAGACCTTGTTCCTCAAATCAATTTAACTTGTCTTAGTGTTATTGAAGATGATTCACTTCTATGGCACAAGCGTCTAGGACATGCTAGCTTTTCATTACTTGAGAAACTTAGATCAAAAGACTTGTTTTAGGATTACCATCCATAAAATTTCATATTGATCAAGTTTGTGATGCATGTGCACGAGGTAAACAAGTAAGATCCTCTTTCAAATCTAAAACGATTGTAAGTACCACTAAACCATTAGAGTTAATTCATATGGACTTATGTGGACCCATGAGAATTCAAAGCAGAAGTGGAAAGAGGTATGTACTTGTGATTGTAGATGACTACTCTAGGTAACTTGGGTTATTTTTCTCCTAGTAAAGATGAAACTTATGATGAGTTCCTTGTCTTTGCTAAAAGAGTTCAAAACTAAGTGGACATAAAATAATGCACATTAGATCAGATCATGGCAAGGAATTCGAAAATTATAAATTTGATGACTAAGCAGAGATAATGGCCTAGATCATAATTTTTTGCCCCTAGAACACCACAACAAAATGGTGTTGTAGAAAGGAAAAATAGAACTTTGGAGGAAATGTCTAGAACCATGTTAATTGCTAGTGAACTTCCAAGGAACTTTTGGGCTGAAGCTGTTAATACTGCTTGTCACATAATTAATCGTGCCATGATGAGACCTATCATTAATAAAACTCCTTATGAACTTTATTTGGAAAGAAACCAAATATCACTATTTTAGAACATTTGGTGCAAATGTTATGTGCATAATAATGGAAAAGATAATCTTGGAAAATTTGATGCAAGGAGTGATGAAGCAACATTTTTGGATACTCCTCATTGTAAAGCTTATAGAGTATATAACAAAGAACTATGTGTGTTGAAGAAAGCATTCATGTAATCTTTGATGAATCTGACAAATAATCCAAGCATACAGGTTGATGACTATGAGATAGGGTTGACAACCTAAGTAAAGAACAGATTCACAAGAAGAAGAAGAGTGAAAGAGGAAAGGAACGAGGAATTGAAAATATAACATCAATATGTTCCTGTTCCTCAAGGAGGAGAAGATGTCCTGTTCCTCAAATGAAGGAACTGAGTCCACCGAGGCTAACAGAGGAACAACTGAGCAGAGTTCCTCATCCACTCAAGGAACTCATGAGGAACAACATGTTCCTATAAGAGAGTTTCAACCAAAACCTTGGAGATTAATACAAAAGTCACATCCTGTGAACTCATAATCAGCGACATATCCAAAGGTACGCAAACTAGATCTCAGTTAAGGAACTTTTGTGCATTTCATGCGTTCCTATCAATGATGGAACCAAGAAATCATGAAGAAGCCTTAACTGACTCTGATTGGATTACTGCAATGCAAGCTGAATTAAATGAGTTTGAAAGAAACAAGGTATGGCATCTAGTTCCTTCATCTAAACAACAAAAAGTAATTGGCTTAAAATGGGTGTTTAGAAACAAACTAGATGAATATGGAACCATTGTAAGAAACAAAGCTAGACTTGTAGTAAAAGGTTATAACAAACAAGAAGGAATTGATTATGAAGAAACCTTTGCTCCTGTAGCTAGATTAGAAGCCATTAGAATTTTAATTGCATTTGCTGCTTACATGGGATTTAAATATTCAAATGGATGTTAAGTGTGCATTTTTAAATGGCTATCTAAACGAAGATGTATATGTTGAACAACCCCCTGGTTTGAAAATAATAATCTCCCAAATCATGTCTACAAGCTTGATAAAGCTCTTTATGGGTTAAAACAAGCACCTAGATCATGGTATGAGAGATTATCAAGTTCCTTTTAGAAACAATTTTAAAAGAGGAAAGGTTGATAAAACCTTGTTCCTAAAATCTAAAGGAACTGATATTTTGCTTGTTCAAATATATGTTGATGACATCATATTCGGAGCTACTAATGAAACATTGTGCAAAGAATTCTCAAGTCTCATGAGCAATGAATTTGAAATGAGTATGATGGGTGAGTTAAATTTCTTTCTTGGACTACAAATCAAACAAACTGAAAAGGAATAATTGTTCACCAACAAAAATACATAAAGGAACTATTAAAGAAATATGGCCTCGAAAATTCAAAGATAAATCACACTCCTATGGGAACTTCAACTAGATTAGATGAAGACTCCATAGGAACAAGTGTTGATCAAACAAAATATAGAGGAATGATTGGTTCACTTTTGTATCTAACTGCTAGTCGTCCAGACATAGCTTTCAGTGTTGGTTTGTGTGCTAGATTTCAAGCAAATCCAAAGGAGTCTCACCTCACTGCTGTGAAGAGAATTCTTAGATATCTTAAAGGAACAGATGATCTTGGACTCTACTATCCAAGAAGTGATACATTCGAACTAAAAGGATATGCAGATGCAGATTATGCTGGAGATCTTGTAAATAGGAAAAGCACCTCAGGTATGGCACAATTCCTTGGTCATAGTTTAGTTTCTTGGAGTACCAAGAAACAAAACACAGTTGCTTTATCCACTGCTGAAGCAGAATATGTAGCGCTGCTGCATGTTGCTCTCAAATGCTTTGGATAAAACAACAACTTAGTGACTATGGAATAAACTTTGAATGTGTTCCTATTTATTGTGACAATACAAGTGCTATAGTATATCTAAAGATCCAGTGCATCATTCTAGAGTAAAGCATATACATATAGACATCACTTTTTAAGAGAAAATGTTGAAAAAGGTTTGATTAAACTTGAGTTTTGTCAAACTGATTATCAGATTGCTGATATCTAACTAAGCCTTTGCAAAGAGATAGATATGAAAAATTAAGGCTTGAGTTAGGTTAATAAAAATTAAGTGATTGTTCCTATGTCAATTCCCCCATGTTTGAATCAATTTGAGTGACTTTGTGTGCTAAAAATAATTGTGTTTAATTGCCTAAGACCATTGCAAATTGGAATGTTGCAAAACATAAACATGAATTCAAAGAAATTAAACAACTCACAAATGTCACATAATACTCCCCTTACTGTTCCTAAGGTCAAGAAACATGCATGTATATGAAGGACATTGATATGTAGCATTAGTTGTTCCTATAGCACAAGTTCCTTAGCATTTATTTTCTTTCAAAAATTAAAATTTAAAAATCCGAAAAATCCGAAAAATCCCAAAATAAAGGGAACAGTTTAATTAAATCTTGGTTCTTATTTATCTCTTTTCGTTTTCTTTTTTTTTTATTTTATTTGCTTTATTTTTTCCCCGTGTCATAATTACTATTACATTCAAAACTCCCTTCTTCAATTCATCTAAGAAACCGTGTTCCTCTAAACTCTTCATCTTCACCATACCGAAACCTCATCACACCCTTGATACTCCATAAAAACCTCAAACCTTCTCAAATCATGGCAAAAACTTCAAGAAATCTCCTTTTCCCCAAAAAACACCACACTTCAAAAATGGAAACATTCTCTCCAACAAAACCCTTGAAACCGACTAATTCAAGAAAACCCCATAGAGGAACAACAATTAGAATCTCCTAGAAGGAGCATGCGAGAAGAAAATTATTGGGGAAGATGATGAAGAAGAAACCCCGGAACAATCTCAGGGGGAAGAAGAAGAAATCACCTGTTCCTTCCAAAGGAACTGTTTCTTCGTCTTCCAAGAAAGGGTCGAACGAAGTGAATCTAGGTATGTTTGGGTTTTTGCGTCGATTTAGAATGGGCAAATAAATTGAATTTCAGAATTAACTCCATTCTAAAGGAACAAGGCATGGAATTCTTGTTTGAATTCGCCTTTAATAATGCTCTTGTTCCTCTAGCTATGGATGATTTGTGCAAATTTTGTTAATACTAATGGAACTTGCACAACTGAGTTAGAGGAAAGAAAATAAGGTTTAATCAAGCCTTTAGCAAAGTATGGGAAGTTCCTTGCAAAGGAACTGATTTGTATTTTAAAGGAAAGGAACTGTTTCCTTTCCGAATTTTCCTCAAGACAAAATCTTGAATATTTTGGAGGAACGCTGGCCAAAACAAACTTAACCATAACCTACTCTCTCCCCTTCACAAAGTACTATTTAATTGGTTTGGAGAGCACTCATTCCTCGAACTGAAAAGAGGAATGAAGTGGGTCTCTTGGATATGTGTTACATGTTTTGCTTGACCACCATACAAATCAATTTCCCTTCCCTCTTCATTCAACATCTTACCACTGTATTGAAACAATTGTGTATTGGTACGGTGCCTTGATAACTTCTCTACTTCATCACTTTGAAGTAAGACTTTGGGTTGGACCACATAGGAGTCAAACAAGGGAACATCTTGAATGAGAAGACTCTAAATGGACTTGGTCTTTCTGTCCAAGAAGGGTCTCATTCAAGGAGAAACTCCAGTTCCTCAGGAAAAGAAAACTGCCTAACTGATTAGAAGAAGATAATGATGTATCTTGGATAACCTGTTCCTAAACCGGAGGAACCAAACCTAAGAGGCGCAAACACATTGCCATAAGCCTAAACCTCTGTTCCTGAGAGTGAGAAAAGCACTCGCAAAAATTGCTCCATGTTCCTGTTCCTTCCAACAGGACTCTCCTTAGTCCTTTCGGATAATGAGGAACATACCCTCACTCTCAAGGAACCTACTCCACCCATCTCCCAAATCTCTGTTCCTTTCAACAAAACTCCTCCATTTCACCTTCTCCTTCTCTGTTCCTTCAGTTTTGAGCAGTTGAAGGATGAAATAAAAGGCCAAACCTTTTGCTTCCACCTCCACAACTCTTCCACCCACACCACCATTCTTCCTCCCATTTATCACCCTTCACCTTCTGTTTCCATTCCGGCAGAATGACCTTCCATCAAACCCTCCAGTTCCTTCACAAATCCCCATCTGCCTCAGTTCCAAGGGTAAGGAACAGGAAATCCGGATGATCTAACTGGGTTAATGAAGTCTGTCTTCCTGCACAACATATGATAAAATTTTAAATCATCTTCATTGGACTTTGGATGCCAAAACTGATACTATGTAAGTCTTATGAAGAATTGAGTGATACCGTGGTTGCGCAGCAAAAGAAATGGACTCTATGGCTCGTCCTTGGAGGAGCTGAAGGAACAGGTTGAACTCAACATGGGTGGTGATGAAAAATTGAGGATGTGGTTGAAGAAGAAGTTGTAGAGGAACACCATTCCCCTTCCCTTTCTTAGTTTTTTTGTTGTTGTTCTGTTTCCTTTTAAGGAACACAACTTTTGTTTTTCCTTTTTCTTTTCTTTCTTTGTTTTGTTATGGAACAAGTGCTATATAATCAATGACTTTTGCTATATGTCTATGTTTCTAAATGTTTGCATAATTTCTTCCTTGGAATGGCTAGTATTATGTGATTGATGTTTGAGCAAGTTTACTCTTTGATTTTCTAACTTAACCACAACTGGTGCTTGCATATTGGTCTTAAGGTGTTAAATCAATTCATCAATTCATGCAGAGTCTATTCTTTTTGAGGATGACAAAGGGGGAAATGATTTAAGGAACAAACTGTACATAAACTTGAAAAACTGAAAATTAAAAATTAAAAATTGGATAAGGTAAATGAAAAATCAAAAATAGGTTAAGGTAAATGAAAAATCAAAATTCTGTTACTTACATAATTGTGTTTTATTTTTCATTTTCTTCTTTATGTTTTTATTTCATTCACTTATATTATTTGTTATTTTCCTTAGTTTGTACCTTTGTTGTCATCATCAAAAAGGGGGAAATTGTTGAACCCTAGTTTTGATAATGACAAAGAAACAAAGGAACAAACTAAGTAGTGAACTAATGAATTATTTAAGTGTATGGTGTTTAAGGTATCAATGCAAGGAACTGGGAGAATACGAAGTCAATGGAAGTCAAGAGAGGATTTCAAAGGCTAAGTAAAGAAGTTTCTATAGTTGATACTGGAGCAAGCATTGGATCAAGAAAATAGAAGCTAGGCGTTTTATTTTCTAGTTCCAATGTAAAGGAACAAAGAAGAATGGTAAGGAACGTGGCAGTATTTGAGAATGAGAGTTTGTTCCTTTGTAAGGAACAAACTAAGTGGCACTTACGAATATGTTAAAGGAACTAGTAATAAAGGAACTAGACTTAGGCGGTCAATTGATAACGGTTAAATGATTGAGTAATCATGCCTAAATTATAGGAAATTAGTTATTATCTAATTTCAAATGATAAAATCAGTTTTAAAAAAGAAAATCTGTTTTGGAAAAGATTTTATTTTTGGAAAATAAGAAAATAAATATCCGGTTGTTGAAAGATTTTTTAAAAGATATTATTTTCTTAAAGATTAAAAATTCAGTTTTAAAGATAAAAACTGTTTTTATAAAACTTGTTGTAGCCTAATAAATCAACGGCTCTGGTACTGACACGTGGCCTCATCTGAGCCCTACATGTGGCATATATGCAAGGGAATAAAAGTACAAAAGGGCCTGAAGGTGACAGGCCTAAAAGTACGTTTCTCTGAAAACGTACTAAAAAAGACCTTCTTCTGGCCCCAAAAACTGTACTTAGGCCCAATAAGTCTGATTTACACCTTTATATGAAAGAGAGGTGTACTGACCAGTTAACAGCTGCCACGTGTCCCAAAACTTTGATTAGCCAATCAGATGCTCCCAAATTAGGGTGACATCAGCGCACATCAGTCATTTCAAACAGTATAAATAGTCCTTGATTTCAGGGTGAAAGGTACGTTTTTCAGGGCATAGTACTGTTACTTGTCAAAATTCTTCTCTCTCTCTCTCTACTTTCTCTCTCTAAAAGTTCCTTTACATCCCTGACATCTGACTTAAGCTTCGGAGGGGGAAATACCACCCAAACCTCCAGGGTGGGTCCCTTTTGTGCAGGTTGCTGGTCAGGAGTTTGCTTCGGGATTTGGACCCAATCATTGTTGCACAAGTTCCAGTTCTAAGAACCCATCTTTGGGAGTTGTGATATAAATTGCTAGTTTCACACTACATAAACATTTGGCGCGTCTGTGGGGAGACGCAACAATGACGGACTGTCACTCTTCGAATGTGGCAAGGAACAGAAGTTTTTAGAGTTCAGGTGGATGATACCGTTGATGACGAGAGGCCACCTCGAGGCAGGGATCAGGGCCATGCTGCCGTTCACATCGAGGGTAGGACTGTAACTCCAGTCATCCAAGAAAATCCTGACCGTCCAGTGACTGCTGGTCATTTGGAAAATGTGTTAAATGACTTCCAGGCCAGGATGGCCGCTGTTATGGAAGAGCAGATTAAGAACAAACATGCTATTTTTTCAGATGAGTCCGAGAGAAGAGGCAGCTGCGCCACTTAAAGGGCGATCCCAAGAGGGCGTCCAGGACCTAGTCGGCCATCTCGGCCAGAATTGACTAAGCCGCCTTCCAAAGGAAAGCAGCCGGCAGTCAGTGATCCTAGGAGGAAGATGGACTGGAAGCTGGTGGTCCGTCCAGCAGATAATATCCCTCCTACTGGTCGCATGATGGAGACTGATGCCCGGGAGTACTTGGAGGCCAAGAGGGCGGCAGCGCAGCAGCGTTCAGCCTCTGGCTCCACGCCATATATGAAGGATCCGTCCTTAAGGCTCCCGTCCAGAACAGTGGTGCGAAGCCGTGGTCCATCCGCTTTTCAGCCAAGGCAAGAAAAAACAGTTCTGCAGCCAATGGTGTATAGGCGTCAGGCCTTAGCTAACACCTCTTCTAATCCGGTACTAAAGGAGTACCGCCGGGAGCACATACCCATTGAGGGTCAGGTTGGGGCACTCTAGATATATTGGCCAACTCCTTTCTCGGTCAGAATTATGGAGTCCCCTCCTTTCCCAAAGGTTAAGCTCCCGACGATCGAGCCTTTCGATGGAACAACAAATCCAGATGATCATTTGTCAGCCTACAAGCACCAGATGTACGTCCAAGGAGTTGACGACGCTACATGGTGTAAGAATTTTTCAGCCACATTGATGGGAGTGGCGCAGAAGTGGTTCAACAATTTATCTCCTAACTCAGTGAACAATTTCACTGAGCTTATTATCTTGTTTACCAGCCATTTTGTGGCAAACCGTCAAGAGCAGAAGACAAGCATGAAATTTGAGTGTGATGGTGGGAAAGTTGGGTTTTTGTATGGAGACCAGCAGGCGGCTAAAGAATGCTATCTTACTACTTTGAGACCATCATCATGAAAAGAGAAATCAGAGCGGCCAAAGGCCATGGAGGATGAGCCGGCCGAAAAGGTGAAAGCCATATAAGTGAGTTGAAGCATGAGGTAAAGAAGGTCAGGCAAAGCCCTCCAAGAGGGCAAGCCGTCCATGCTCTTACCTAGCAAGAAAAGGAGATGTTTGTCTATTAAAGAAGAAAAATAAGCATCTGAAGAAGTAATGGCTATATGAGCTTGGGACAGAACGTCCAGAGCTAGTGGATCGGAGAGCCAGTGGAAATCTTTTTAAATCCAGAGCGTCCGGAGAGGACATTGAAGATTGGATCCGTCCTATGTTCTGAAACCAAGGACGTCTTAGTTGCCTCGACATGATACCTTGAGAAAGTGTAATCTTTTCTTAGTACCTCACAATGAAAAAGTAGAAATGTATACATGTACCTTGGCTCTCCGTCAAGCAAAATTCATATAATACAGCTCTACTTCTCTCCTATGCTGTCCCTCTGTTTGATTTTGTTTGCTTGATTTAGTTAAAATGCATACTATCGTTCAAGCTGACTAATAAAACAGAGCAGCAAGTAAAAACACCTTCTATTAGGAGTCGCTAACATGTTATCATCCTTATAAGGACAAGTACATGGAATCGCCTACACTTGTTTACTTAAAGAGTAACATCTCCTAAAGGTCGGCTGGAATTAGGACGCCATAGTAAAGGTATCTTACTTTTCCGTCCAAAGCCATACTTCGAAATAACAACCTTAGTAAAGGAACAAGTTATTTCACAATTTAACAAAGATGGACGGGTTACAATAACCTTCATAAAATGTCTAAGTTATTAAGCAAATTATGGTCTTTCTCCTTCTTGTAACAAAGAAAGGTCACTAAGATCTCTTCGTCCAAGAAGGGGGGCATATAGGGACCTAATTTATTGCAAATAACTAAATCTTTGTCCAATGACGAATAATAGCCAAAATTCAGGCCGAGCAAGTTATTAACTTAACAGTTCTTAAACTCACAAGGTTTCAACTTAGGCATCTGGTAAACGTCTTGATATATTCGGCCAAAAAGAGCCATTGGATCATATGAAGTGTGTTAGGACGAATTGCTTTCATACTTGGGCATAAATATTTGATCATGGTCGGCAGCTTTGGTAGCGTCCGTAACAAGTTTTTTGTTCTCTTTCCTCCGGTCTTCGGCAATAAAGTTGCGAGCAAAGAGCTGTCAAAGGAAAGACGAAAATTGTTAGGACGAATGCAAAATTGAAAAAATATATCCAAGTATAGAATTCAAAACGTCCAAGGAAAAAGTTACCTCAGCAGCCAGTTAAGACATGTAGCCAACATGCCCTGATGAGGCTCCCCTCAAACCCTTGATGTGATACCCCTTGCCTTTTTAGGGGTGGGCATCGCTGGTAGTGGCCGGTCTTTTCTTGACGGCCGCCTTCTCCGCCAACACTTTGGACGTTGGGGCATTTTTCTGAAAAAAGTAAGTAAAAATGTTAGTCAAAAGCAATTAAAGGGAAAAGAGAAAGGAAGATGTCCAACACTAGCTCTAGACGTTTTGCTCTTCAAAGAAGGAGCTCGTCTAGAAGTTCATTCAGGACGTTCTGCTCCACAAAAGAAGCAGCTCGTCCAGAGTCAATTCAGGACGTTTTCTCTTCAAAGAAGAGCTCGTCCAGAAGTTCATTCAGGACGTTTTGCTCTTCGAAGAAGGAGCTCGTCCAGAAGTTCATTCAGGACGTTTGCTCCACAAAAGAAGTCCTCGTCCAGAGTCAATTCAGACGTTTTGCTCTTCGAAGAAGGAGCTCGTCCAGAAGTTCATTGAGGACGTTCGCTCCACAAAAGAAGAGCTCGTCCAGAGCCAATTCAGGACGTTTTGCTCTTCAAAGAAGGAGCTCGTCCAGAAGTTATTCAGGACGTTTTGCTCTTCAAAGAAGGAGCTCGTCCAGAAGTTATTCAGGACGTTTTGCTCTTCGAAAGAAGGAGCTCGTCCAGAAGTTAATCAGGACGTTCTGCTCCACAAAGAAGGAGCTCGTCCAGAGTCAATTCAGGACGTTTGCTCTTCAAAGAAGGAGCTCGTCCAGAGTCAATTCAGGACGTTTTGCTCTTCAAAGAAGGAGCTCGTCCAGAAGTTCATTCAGGACGTTTTGCTCTTCAAGAAGGAGCTCGTCCAGAAATTCATTCAGGACGTTTTGCTCCACAAAGAAGACTCGTCCAGAGTCAATTCAGGACGTTTTGCTCTTCGAAGAAGGAGCTCGTCCAGAAGTTCATTCAGGACGTTCTGCTCCACAAAGAAGGAGCTCGTCCAGAGCTAATTCAGGACGTTTTGCTCTTCAAAGAAGGAGCTCGTGCAGAAGTTCATTCAGGACGTTTTTCTCTTCAAAGAAGGAGCTCGTCCAGAAGTTCATTCAGGATGTTCTGCTCCACAAAAGAAGGAGCTCGTCCAGAATAGAAATCAGGACGTTTGTCCACAAAGAAGAGCTCGTCCAGAGTAATTCAGGACGTTTTGCTCTTCGAAGAAGGAGCTCGTCCGAAGTTCATTCAGGACGTTCTGCTCAAAAGAAGGAGCTCGTCCAGAGTCATTCAGGACATTTTGCTTTTCAAAGAAGGAGCTCGTCCAGAAGTTCATTCAGGACGTTCTGCTCCAAAAAAGAAGGAGCTCGTCAAGAGCCAATTCAGGACGTTCTGCTCCACAAAGAAGGAGCTCGTCCAGAGTCAATTCAGGACGTTCTTCTCTTCAAAGAAGGAGCTCGTCCAGAGTCAGTTCAAGACGTTTTGCTCTTCGAAGAAGGAGCTCGTCCAGAAGTTAAATCAGGACGTTCTGCTCCACAAAGAAGGAGCTCGTCCAGAAGTTCATTCGGGACATTTTGCTCTTCGAAGAAGGAGCTCGTCCAGAAGTTCATTCAGGACGTTTTGCTCTTCAAAAAAGGAGCTCGTCCAGAAGTTCATTCAGGACGTTTTGCTCTTCAAAGAAGGAGCTCGTCCAGAAGTTCATTCAGGACGTTTTGCTCTTCAAAGAACGACCTCGTCTAGAGTCAATTCAGGACGTTCTGCTCCACAAAGAAGGAGCTCGTCCAGAGTCAATTCAGGACGTTCTTCTCTTCAAAGAAGGAGCTCGTCCAGAGTTAATTAAGGACGATCTGCTCTTTGAAGAAGCAAGGCGTCCGAGTTTCATTTAGGACGATCTGCTCTTTGAAGAAGCAAAGCGTCCGAGTTTCAATAAGGACGATCTGCCCTCTGAAGGAGCAAAGCGTCCTGGTTTTAATAAGGACGATCTGCTCTTTGAAGGAGCAAGGCGTCCAAAAGGTGTTCAAGACGGTTTTCCTTTCAAAGAGGCAAACCGTCCACTGTCCTATCAAGACGCTCTCGTCTTTGAAGGAGCAAAGCGTCCAAAATGAAAAAAAAAAAAAAAAAAATTTACCAGTGTGTCGGCCCGCTTTTCAGCGCCCGACTTGCTGTATTCCTTCCAGAGGTTGTCTGCAAATCTGGACGAGCTCATGTCTCCTATCCAAGATTTTTTTAGCTTACTCTTGGCGGAATCTGCAAAAAGAAGAAATGTTAGACGAATGATAGTTTGGACGAGAAGCTTACTCGAAATATTCAGTAGTTATACCTCTGTCCTCGTCCTGCCGCAAACCGGCAGCGACTAAGAAGTTATCATGGTAGAACATCTCTTTAAAGGGGATCCAGTTGGACGGACCCTTGAAGGAGACGTTTTCCATGGAGTACTCCGAAATCCGGAAGTATTCCACCATCTCCTCGGCCGAGTTATCCTCTAACTCTAGAAATGAAGCCATCCGTCCAGTGTTGGTATTGGCCCGGCTAAAATAGCGAAGCCTTTTAGCAACCGCTTTATCGGGAGCTTGGACGAATAAAAACTCACCCTTCCAAGAGTGCATCTTAGATGTTTTGTCCCAGGACGTCAAGAATCCTTGACGATTGCAAACGCTCAGCCAGCTTCCCTCCACCGTCCTGGGAACCCTTGAAACATAATGGATATGGGTGAAGGCGGCCAAAGAAGGGTTTTTCCCCTTTAGATTGCAAACGGCCAAAAAGGTGAGGATGTTTTGCCAAGAATTGGGGGCAAGTTGGTTGTGTCCTATGCCGTAGTAGTGAAGAACTTGGCTGATGAAGGGATGAAGAGGAAATCGCAAACCGGCATCTAAGGCCAGGCGGTAAACGGCAAAGTGACCCGAAGGGGCGCTAAGTATGGTGTCCTCCCGGCCGGGGAGAACAAATTGGTAACCTGGCATGGGCATGGCCAAAGAGAAAGGTCTAAGGTCCGAACCTATTCGTCCTAGCCATGTGTTGTCAGCCAAGATGAATCTAGGGTCAGAAAGGGGCCCTAGCCGTCGTCTTATCTCAGACGAGGTTGTTGATGGCTCTTCTGAGCCGCTAGCAGGATTTGACGAGCTGTCCGCCCTTGGCTCATCCGAGACCGTCCCGCGTATGGACGGGCTGGGAGCAGGAGAACCTCCAATCTCTTGTTCCTCCTGGACGTGTTCAGAGGGAGGACTCGGGTTTGCTGGACGAGCGCTCTGTACTTCGCGCTCACCCTCGTTGGGAATTCGCCCAGTAGATCCCTCCATGTCAGAGCTGGAGGCCGGCAGGTTAACTCCTCGTCTGACGCGAGCTGTTTGCTTAACGCGAGCCAGATTACCCTGCACAGGTAAAGACTGGGTCGTCTGACTTAGCCGGCCATGAGAAAAGAAAAGAATGCATGTCCGGCCAAGATGGGTCCAACTCTAGAAGATGCCGAAGAAGATAGGCCCTCTGTTCTAGGGCTAGTACCAACCCTTGAGCGGCCGGGTGTGTTCGATGAAGAAGACGAGCTCATTTTCTTAAAATATGTGGGAAAACTAGATAGAGAGTTGAGAATATACCTGTAAAGAGGAGTTCGGACGAACGTCAAAGATGATTGAGACCTCGGACGAGCAAAGTAGCAATTACGCGAACTTGGACGGGAGTAATTCTTCTCTCTAAAAATTCAGTAAAAACTTGCAGAGTCTCTCTCTCTAGAAAATTTCTCAGCAATGTTAAAATGATTTCCGGAGCGACTAAGGCACATATTTATAGAGGGGTGAAAATGACCCCTCATCGGTAAAAGTAACCGTTCTTCATAGGAGTTGACCTGTGGAGACCGGCAAAATGCCGCCTCTTTTTTGAAAAAGAGAAGAGCAGTTCCAGGTCGGTTAAAAGAGGAAGATTAACCGTCTTGGCGCCGGAAAGATAATAACTCCCTCTTTTAAGGGGCAAATGTTGTAGCCTAATAAATCAACGGCTCTGGTACTGACACGTGGCCTCATCTGAGCCCTACATGTGGCATATATGCAAGGGAATAAAAGTACAAAAGGGCCTGAAGGTGACAGGCCTAAAAGTACGTTTCTCTGAAAACGTACTAAAAAGACCTTCTTCTGGCCCCAAAAACTGTACTTAGGCCCAATAAGTCTGATTTACACCTTTATATGAAAGAGAGGTGTACTGACCAGTTAACAGCTGCCACGTGTCCCAAAACTTTGATTAGCCAATCAAATGCTCCCAAATTAGGGTGACATCAGCGCACATCAGTCATTTCAAACAGTATAAATAGTCCTTGATTTCAGGGTGAAAGGTACGTTTTTCAGGGCATAGTACTGTTACTCTGTCATAAATTCTTCTCTCTCTCTCTCTACTTTCTCTCTCTAAAAGTTCCTTTACATCCCTAACATCTGACTTAAGCTTCGGAGGGGGAAATACCACCCAAACCTCCAGGGTGGGTCCCTTTTGTGCAGGTTGCTGGTCAGGAGTTTGCTTCGGGATTTGGACCAATCATTGTTGCACAAGTCTCCAGTTCTAAGAACCCATCTTTGGGAGTTGTGATATAAATTGCTAGTTTCACACTACATAACAAAACTGATTTTCGGATAAAGCTCACGGAACTCCTATTACTTAGGAGTACAGTAGTGGCTAAAATATATCCACGTTCATTCTTAGATCATGGGATCATGGGACATGATGTGAAACGTGTTCCTTAGGGGAAGGAACATCATGGGTTAATGGACTTAACATGTAATCAAGTTTTAAACCCACGTTCTTCATGAGTATTACTATAAATATTGAAGTCTAGATAAGTTCCAAATTGTGCCTGACTAAGTAATTAAGTGAGTTTAACTAATTAAGTGTTAGTGCCTTCATTCTCTCATAATAGCCATTTGTTCTTTGCTTTCTTACTCTAATTCCACTAAGCTTATTTCGATCAATTGTATCTTGGTTTTTGGGGTAAGGGAACTTTGAGTGAAGTTCTGTAAGAGAGAAGCTTTGAGTGAAGCTTGTATGAGTGAGAAAACTTCGAAAGAAGTTGAGAGGAACTACTGTTAAGGGAACAGTGGCTCAGGAACTTGAGTTTAGGAACTCAAGGTGTGGCTCGAGTTAGAATTGGGTTGTAACAAAGTTGTTTGGCCTAATTAGTAAAAGAGTTGAGTTTAAAATCCCTAGTGGTCGAGGTTGTTTCTTCTTGTTGGGCCCAAGAAGTTTTTCCTCGTAAAATCCCTTGTGTTCCTCTAGCTTGTTTATTCGTTTAAGTTTTAATTTCTGCAAAAAGTTACGTTTATTTCTACACCTACAATTCACCCCCCCTCTTGTAGTGTTCCTAGGGAAATAACACTTAGGACCCGAAATAAGAAGCGATATCATAATAAATTTACGCTTTCATACAGAACCAGGGAGAGAGATTATAAATTATCAGCAGAACCGGCCAAGTGCTATGTTGGGTACCTAGTGTGCCAAATGGGTTCATCCCATCTGTACAAAGTCTAAGCCTAAGATTTCGAGGTTCTTTACCAAAACCGGGAAACTTTAGGTCGATATTTCTCGATTGCGGAGAATCGGCCGGATGTCTAAGCATCCCATCTTTCTTCCTCTCGTCCGCATGCCATCTTAGTAATCTAGCATTATTTTCATCCGAAAATAAACGCCTAAATCTCGGAATGATTGGTAGATACCAAAAACCTTCGCCGGAGTTTCTTTCTTTCTTATCCCCTCATCATTATTCTCTTTTACCTTGTATCGAGACTTTCCAGACCTAGGACACTCACGCAAATCCTGGTACTCGTTTCGATACAACACACAATCATTTTCACATGCATGTATCTTCTCATATTCCATACCTAATGGACAAAATAATTTCTTTGCCTCGTAGGTAGAGTTGGGCATTTCATTGCCTTCAGGTAGCAATTCTTGTAAAAAAATTGAACAACTCACTTAGACTTTTATCTGTCCAACTATGCTTCGATTTCATATTGAACAATGTGAGGATTCCAGAAAGTTCAGTGAAATTCTCACACCCCGGATACATAGGTTTTTCCGCTGCACTTAAAATACTGTCATACATATGCGGACGACCGGTTCTTTCATCCCCCAAATTGTGCAACATCTCATCTACTCTATCATTTTCATCATCTACCATGTCATTTTCATCATCTACCCTATCATTCTCATTATCACCATCTCCTTCAATCTCAACCTCAACTTCATCAACATGCAAATCATCACACAAGTTAGTGGAGCTCATACCCACATCATAAAACTCTCCATGCCATGTCCACCTAGTATAGTTACTCTTAATCCCACGACGAATCAAACGATCTTTAATTTGATCCATATCACGATACCCCCTTGAGTTATTGCAATCACAACAAGGACACAAGACTAACTTTGACCCATTCTCCGATTGATGTTCTAACGCAACTCTGATAAATTCATTAACCCCTTGTAGAAATGTCGTCGAAATTCGATTACCATACATCCAGTTTCGATCCATATTCATACATAGAGACACCAAACAAGAATACAATCGATCACATCATTCAAAGTAGTTTATCAAATGCAGTCATGACCATTTGGGTCCTTATCACTCCAACCTAACCCATCCTTGAATTTCTCATCTCACTAGTGAATGAACATTTGGTTTTCAATTCTAAGAAAAATCCGGCAACACTTCCCTACAGTTCTCCAAGTACACGATGAAGATAGTAGTTAAACTATCAACATATGTACTCAGAGAACGCTTAGGGAAATGAGCCGGATCTTTCTTAGAATCAAAAACCAAACATTCATTCACATCCTAAGTGAGATAAGAAACTCAAAGACAGTCCCAAACCGGGGACTATTCAAGACTTACTCCTAATGAGTAAGCCTCGAACGGGTATCTAGGCAAATGATGCACATTGCAATAAAACAACACAAACCAATTCATTCCTTAGATTTCCCTCCCCACCCCATTAAGGTATGTCCATATAGGTTTGATTATGATTCAACATATATTTTCCCAATCACATAATAACCAAACAATTCACATATTTACATTCCTAAATCCAAACTAATGGTTACATTAACATACATAAAAAAAATAACAAAGCTATAATACATACCTCTGCTCTCAAGGAGCAGCAAAGACAAGCACAAAGACGCGAGCTTGGAGAACCGGCAAATCGATGAGGACTAAGCTGGCAACTAAACTACAATGTAAAGGAATGACATAAGTTTCAAATTCTAAAGTGAGCATTCAAGAATTCTAACTCATAATTGAAGCACATAATTCTAAAGAGAGTATTCAAGAAACTATATACTACACAAACTATACAAATTCATAAGCTACGAATATCCTAAATTTAATCTCAAAATTATTTCACACATGTTTATCATGATTTGGATTCTAATTTTAACCCCTTAACAAAAATTACAACTAAGATTATTCAAAGCAACCCCTAAAAAAATTAAAATAACTTGGAAATACATGATTAATATACATTAATACAAAAAAAAACAAGAAATACATACATTGCCGGCGGCGTGACCGACAAGTCGCTGTAAACGCCGGCAGGTGGGTGTAAATGGCGGCAAGTGAGAGAGAGTCGGACTGTTAGACCGAGTATGAGAGTGCGTACCGAGAATGAGAGAGAGAGAGTGCGAATCTTCAACCACCTGAGAGAGAGTCGGAGTGTCGGACCGAGTATGAGAGAGAGAGAGTTCGCCAGAGAAGAAGGAGCGCCGGCAAGGGAATGCTGCTCGAGTGTGGCGAGGGAATGTTGTTCGAGTGAGAGAGAGTCGGAGTGGACCGAAATTGAGAGACAGAGAGGGTGCGAAGGAGCACCGGCGAAGCGAAAGTTGCCGGAGAAGAAGGAGCGCCGGCGAGGGAATGAGCGCCGGCGAGGGAATGAGCACCGGCGAGTGAATGAGCGAGTGTGAGTGAGACTGCATCGCAGGGGGAGAGAGAAAGGGAGAGAAGGGGTTTGTTTTGAGTTAGGGCACGAAAAAAAAATGCCGTTAGGAAATATGCTGAAAATATTTAGAAATGATTTGCAGCGCACCAAACCCTCATGCGACGCAAATACCCAATGTGCGTCGCATGCTAATACGGTGCGACACACCTTGATTCTATAAAGTCTCCAGCTGATACGTGTTATGTGCGTCGCACCATCATCCCATGCGACGCAAATTAACAATGTGTGTCGCATGAGAGGATGGTTCGACGCACATTGATCCTATTACTCTCTAGCAAGTGCGTGTTATGTGCGTCGCACCCTCCTCTCATGCGACGCACATAGTTAATATGCGTCGCATGGGAGGATGGTGTGATGCAAATAACACGCACCTCTGGAGATATTGTTGTGATTTGCGTCGCGTAGCTTCTCAAAATCGACTCAAATCCGAACTGTGCGTCGTTTCCGTGTCTGTGCGACGCAAATGAAGGGACGCAAATCGTCCTTTTTCTACTAGTGTTAGTCCGACCCAAGGACAGAGCAGTCTAAAATGCCATTCAAAACCATTTCTAAAAGTGTTAGAGTCCTATTTTAAAGCCCAATTAATTATTCATGGTAATTAATTAATCGTATTTTGAGCCTAATTCTTTGAAAAGCCCAATCAATTGTTTAATAGTAATTAATTATTTTATTTTAATAAATAAATATTTCCAAGGAAAATTCACAAGATTAGGCCCAACTATTACCCATCTTCTTTTATAAGTCCCAACTATGAATCATTCCTTGCAGGTCCCAACTTTACTATCTTGTGATTTTCATAGGTCCCGAGTTACTTGCAATCGATTTAGAAGGTAAGATTTTTAAACATTTACCATATTCGAACACTTCTAGCAAGTCACTGAGACCTTTAAATGAGACCAACGTTTAAAAATCTTACCTTCTAAACCGGTTATAAGTAATTCAGGACCTATAAAAATCACAAGATGGTAACTAGGGACTTGTAGGGAATAATTCATAGTTGGGACTTATAAAAGAAAATGGGTAATAGTTGGACCCACTCTTGTGAATTTTTCCTATTTTCAAAAGATATTTTTATAGTTAAAATCAGATTTTATCCCGTAAAATCAGATTTTCAAAATTAAAGGATAAAAGAAAATATTTTAAAACACGTTTTTAGAAAAGCTGGCAAAGGCATATCAAGAGCCAGGATGGTGCGTCTAGCGCAACAACTTGCGCCTGGCGCGGGGCCTTGCGCCTGGTGTACGCTAGTGCGATAGGTGTAACTTTGTCCACCTGTTTCAGATGCACTAATCTGCACCTGATACGTGGATTTCCGACTCATAATGCAAATTCAATTCAAAATAAATCACATATGAAATATAAATAGTTTTCTATACATGATACTACATAAATCCCATCCTTAGAACATGATATTAATTCAACCCACATATAGGTATGTTGGTACCTTGTGTAGACTATATTCGAGGCCACCTTAACAAGCTTAAAAGTCGCCTAAAGAGGATTCTCCGCCTACCAATAATCAACGTAACCACAAATCACTAGTCTATAAGTTTTTAGCAATATTAAAATACTTTAAACCCTCTTTAAAAGTGTTAAAAAACCTTTCCCATTATTAAAACTTCAATTATTATTATTTCCTAGTATAGTTCTACTATCTTAGTTATTAAAAAACCCTTAAAAACTCATATTTTGATAATTAAAACACCATCATAAGCATACTAATAAAATTTTCAGCAACTTATAATACCTTAAAAACCCTTTAACCCATACTTAAACATAATCAAAATCACAAGAGTAAGCAATTTCATAATGTAAAATATGCTACTATGATTTTTTAACTCATAAAACTCTAAAAATACATGCTTTGATACTTTAAATCTTAATTTAAACATAATAAATAAATATGAAATTTAATTACTTCACTATACAAATTACATAATATGAAATTTATATTTAAATTGTCAAACTATAACTTTAATCATAAAAAGATAAAAATAATTCTTAAATATATAAACTTTGCATTAAATAAAAATAGAGGAAGAAATAACCACAAGAGGAAGGAGGGAGGAATCGGCGGCAAGGGGAAGAAAGGAGCGGCGTGTTGCCGCCGGTTGGTGGTGGGGCCGGTGGGCGCGGCTGTTGTGGCCAACGAAGAGGAGAAGAAAAGAGAGAGAAAGAGAGAGAAAGAGAGGGGAGAGAGCTGAAAACGAGAGAGAAGGAGAACAAAGAAGAGAGAGTGAATAAAGTGGGGAAACATTTAGGGTTTGGGGTTTATATAGTTATCCCTTTTTGGGATTAGGAAATTATGTTTGGACTTAAATAATATTTAATGGTTGGGTAATTTGTATGATTGGGTCCTTCTAACCCAATTTAATACCATTTTTGCTAAACCTAAAGATGTTTTAAGCTAATTAAATAATTTTCAAAGTATGACTAGATAAAATATTTGACTAACTAAAATCATTATATAATTCTTTGACTTTCAAATAGTCAACCTTTTAAGAAATAAATTATTTAAACATTGAAATATATATAATATACATTAAAATAAATTTATAACATTCATAAAATTACAGGGGATTACATTCCTTAAGCAGTTTTTCCACCAAGGATAGTTTGTTCAATTTAACTTGGGTAGTCTCGAACTCGATCCTCCACTTGAATAATCTATCATCATGATCCTTCTATAAGGATTGACCTTTTAAGAAGTTAGGCAACATTGATACCAATTGAAGGCCCTGATAAAACTTAGGGGATGAATTGAGTATGTGAGTTGGTTGACAATTTTTCGATTTGATATTTTAATGGAGATGAGATTGGTATAGAACTAATCTATCATATGCAGTGGAATAAATAAATTATAAAACACATTTGAAGAAGTTTGGCTCAACTTACTCTTACATCCTCCACTACTCTAATCACTCTTAGTAATCAACTCCAAAGAATAAAAATGATTACACTTAATCAAAGTCTCCACCACGAAGATGATGATTCCCCAATTAGTTAAATATAACTGTTCATGAAGTGATTCCCCGAGCCATTTCCCCAATCACATTGTACTCTATTATTAGGTAGTTAAATACAAAGAATTTCCCCTTGAAGTTGTGCTTCTAAAAAGTTTTAACGGATAAATTTTTTATTCTTTTGTTGTTGTGCTTTATCTCAATTGTTCATGTTACATTACTGCACAAATTATAATACTTATATACTCTAAACATGAACTTAATAATAATTTAAATTAAAATAACAACAACAACAACAATAATAATAATAATAATAACAATCGTAATAATAATAATTTATTATTAAAATTGTTAATTAACAAAATCAAAAACAAGAACAAAGAAAGAAAAAGAAAAAAGAACGAGAAAGAGAAGAGAACAACCAGCGAGGGAGAGAGGAAGAGAAGGAAGAGCAGTATTGGCTATGGCTAGTAAATGATGCATCACATTAGCGATACATTGGAGGAAAGGTAAACCGGCAATGGAGGGAAAGAGAGATCGGATGCGTGAGAGAGAGGAAGAGGAGAGCCTTAAGAATGAGGAGCAAAAGAGAGAGATTAGGGTTTATGAAATATTTAATGAACCCCTAACCCTTTATTTATAGTTTTTGGACCCTTTAGCAAAACTAGGAACTCTAATCCTATTAAAACATTTAAATACTTCATTTTAAATAAACATCCACTCAGCAGTTTTATTTTTGCAAATCTCACAAAATTAATTACTAATTATAACTTGTGCCCCTTCTTTTTTTGCTTCTACTCTTTCCCTTCTAAGTAACCATCTTTTATAATTTCATAAGTTTTGGAAAATCTCTTAAAAGTCAATTAATCTCTTCATTTAATATTAATTATCACATTATCTCAACCTGTAATTATTAGAAAGTGCATCTATTTTTATCATCCTCCCATATCTGGTTACAAAACTCTATTATATAAGGGATATGGAAGACAAAGATGGTGTCCCCCTCTAAAAATACTTTTAACTATCTAATGGAATGAAAAACAATTATAAAATAAAACAATTTAAGAACCGTTTCTTATTTAAATTTGTTATTCTAAACAAGTTAAAAATGGTATATGTATCAAATATTTTAATCTAAAAATTAAATTGATAAAATATCTTGACCTTTTTCTTATAAGAGAACATGGTATATATGATGTCCACCTGAAAATTCTGAAATACTCACTACCTTTGATACTCTTTAATTCAGTTAAAGGCAAAGCAACTCTATTCTTTCTATCAAAAATTCATTCAAAAAGAATAATTTGAAAAATCACTCACAACCTTTGTTGTTTTCTTTACATTAGCAAATTAATACATCTATATTCTTCTAACTATAATCTTTCATATTTCAAGTGTAATCATAACTATCGTACAGATAGAGTATATATATTATAACAAGTTTTGATAGTAGCGCAAGTATCGCGTGCATATAAAGTTAATATCAATATAAGGAATCTAATCATGAGAAAATTATATATATAAGGATGAAAATTTTCTTTGTGCATCGAATACACAAATGTATTTGCTTCATCTATTAGTAGTGGTAATAGTTTTCACTTTGTGCTCTTTATATACTCCACTTTAACATAATTATTCTTTCTATACATATATAATCATAAATGTCATTATGATTTATTGGCTTTGTGGTGATATAATATATATTTCAAAATATCAATTATATACTTTCTCCTTTTTTTTATAATTATATCATTTTTACTTTTGATACTATTTGCGAATTCCACTTTTACCTTGTACATTATTTATGTACAAGGAAAAACATAGTCTATATAATCTTATTATATTCGTCTCGTTATATAGTATCATAATATTATTTGTTTTGTAATTTTACACACACACACACACAATTAGAGATAACGGTGTTCAAAGTTGTACTATATTGCTAAGGTGCCAAAGCTTTTGGATGCTGTTAAAAATACAGAGGAAATTAGATTTTTGCTAATAATAATAATAATAATAATAATAATAATAATAATAATAATAATAATAATATAATAATATAATAATATAATAATATAATAATAATAATTAATCACCCAAAGAATACATTACCAAATGTGAAACTGCAAACGCGACACTTGTTTAAAGTCAATGCAGTATTAAATATACGAGCAAGGATTACATATCTTGTAAAGATAATGAAATATGCAACTTATATTAATTCAAGTAATTGTAAACTACAACATGATAAAAATTTTAATCTTGAATGACACTTGGACCTCTAAAATTCTAGCATTATCCTTTCTCTACTACATCAATCATAAGGGACAATAATAGCAATCATAACAAGCATAAAAATCATAATGTTAGGAAAAAAAGGAATTGGGGAACATGAAATCAGCTAACATAATGATCATAATATAACAATGTGAATCTGTTATAAACTAATCTAGAAAATTCTATAATATTATCTAGTTTAGTTAGACTACCTAGTGAAACCTAGAGGAAGTTATTATCATCTACTTTAGTTAGAATTCCTAGAGAAATCTAGAGGAAGTCATTTGTTGTAGTCGCATGCAATTATACTAGAATTATATATCTAGAGATACATCTAGATGAAGACTTTGCAAGTCGCTTGGAAAATATCACCGACATCAACCATTATAAATAACATGAATTAGCAAGCATATGGGATGTAACAAAGTGTGAAATACAACAATTTGCAAACATTCTCAATAGCACCACTAATTCTCTCTCCTCCTCTTTTCAAATAAAACATCCCCACTCTAAATACAAAAAAACTCGCCGAAATCATCAAACGAAATTTCGAAAAGCCAAAATTTCCTAACAGTGGTATTAGAGCCATTTAAATTCAAACCTCCACTACATTATACAAATTATCATACTCCCAGAAAACTTATACACCAAACACAAAATAAACCAACTCTCTTAAATTAGAACCAAACACCACATAAATTAAACTGACTTCTCCAAACACTTCAACCTCAACCACATTTAACTACGCCCAAGTAAATTGGGTACCTGCATTTAAGGGAGAAAAATATAAACAATGGGATATTCAAATGAAATCTATATTTATCTCACAAGATTTGTGGGAGTTAGTGCAAAATGGTTTGAACAACCAAATAATTTGATCCAAGAAGCTACTTATGATGAAGCACGTTGAAAGCAATATAAAGAAAATCGGATAAGGGAAAATTATGCCCTATCCTTGATCTATAGGGGAGTAGATGAAACTAATTTCTTTACCATCATGGCTGCTACAACAGCCAAGGAGGCTTGGAGTAGCTTGGAGACAAAATATAGGGGCTCCGAGAAGGTAATACTCTTTAAAATCCAATCTTTATGGAGAGACGTTGATAATCTATTAATGACGGAAATGAAACAATTCAAGAGTTTTTTTAGTCAGGTAACAAATATAATAAATCAAATCCGAACTAATGGAAATAAAATTGAAGATGCTCAAGTAATCCGAAAAATATTAAGAAGTCTCCTCGAAAATTATGATCACGTAGTGGCTGCCATAGAGGAGTCTAATAAGGATTTATCTAGATTAAGTTTAACTGAACTAATGGGCTCCCTTCTAGAACATGAAGATAGAATGGGGAGATTTACAGAGCAGCCACTAGAACAATCATTTCAAGCTAAATTAAAATTCTCTAATAATGGAGACAATAAAAATAAAAATGGCTACGGTAAAATTTTTCAAAAAGCATATAACTGTGGCTGGGGGAGAGAAAGTTATAAAAATCAAGGAACTCGAGATAAAAAAAACTTTTTGGCTACAATTGTAATTTATGTAAGAAAATGACCATAATAAACAAGATTGCCGGTACAAGTGTAAAATATGCAAAAAAAAAACTCTCATTTTGAAAAATATTGTTGGTTCCGGAAAAAGGACAAGGCCAATTTTATGGAAAATAAGGAGCTCAAAGATAAATTATTTTATACATGCTTAAATGCTCACCAAGAGTCAAATGATATATGATATATCGATAGTGGTTGTTCTAACCACATGACTGGCAACAAAAATTCATTTGTCAGTCTACATGAAAATATAAAAACACAAATTACTCTTGGTGATGGAAGAAACCAAGAGGTTGATGGCAAGGGGACAATAGCCGTTAAACTAAAAAACGGCTCATCTAGAAAACATCATGAATAATTTGATGCTAATAAATGACTCATCTTTGATAATAAAAAGGGCAATTAATTACTACCACTCAAATGGCTCCTAATAAAATATTCCCATTAAGAATGTACTTGGAGCATAACGTTGCCCTGAATTCTATAGTGGATGCATGAGTCCACATTGTGGCGTTTAAGATTCGGGCATCTAAATTTTAATAGTTTAAAACTATTAAAACAAAAAGAAATGGTGATTGGGCTTCCACCTATAGCTAATGAAAGAAAAATTTGTAAGGGCTGTGTATATGACAAAATGCATAGATTGTCATTCTCTACTTCATCTTGGAGGGCCAGAACTTTATTAGAGCTCGTTCACGCAGATATATAGGGCCCTCCCAAGAATTCGTCTCTTAGCGGAAAAGATATTTTCTATTATTTGTCAATGATTTCATTCGCATGATGTGGGTTCATATCTTGGAGCAAAAATCAGAAGCATTTTCCCACTTCATGCAATTTAAAAAAACAAAGTGGGGATTTTATAAAAATTCTAAGAACAGATCATGGGGGAGAACTTACAAGTAAAGAATTCAATAACTTCTGTAAGGAGCATGGGATTAAAAGAGAATCAACAGTAAGACGCACACCTTAACAAAATAATGTTGCAGATAGGAAAATAGAACAATTGCTAAAATGCCCCGCAGTATGATGCAAGCTAAGAATAACCAAAATAGTTTTGGGCCGAAGCTGTCTATACAGCAGTATATATTCTCAATAGGTCTCCCACGAAAGCTATAAAGGGTAGCACACCCTATGAAGCTTGGCATAAAAGAAAGTCAAGAGTTGAGCACCTCAAAGTATTCGGGTGCATCGCATATGCCCACACCCAGAAAGAAAATCGGGAAAAACTCGATGGAAAAGGAGAAAAATGTATCTTCATCGGATACAATGACGCGTCTAAAGGATATCGTCTCTATCAACCCGAATCTAAGAAGTTAATAATTTCAAGAGATGTCATATTCGATGACGGAGCTCAATGGATGTGGACAGAAAAGGAATCTCAACCACGTAAAGTAGATTTGCTTCCACCAAGTCCAAATGAAGATGAAGGTCGGACTCCTCCAGCAATGCAATCGCCTTCCAGCCCATCATCGCCAAGATATCCAACAACATCCTCGAGATTGGTGAGTCCAACAACACAATCTAGGTCTCAAAGTCGGGATCGACGACCACCAAGCTACTTGGAAGATTTTCAGTGCAATCAAGCTATCATGACTCTCTTCACCAGCGAACCACAAAGCTTTCAAGCACGAGAAGATAAATGGGTCGAGGCCATGAATGAAGAAATCAAGATGATAAAAAAAACAACACATGGCAGCTTGTTGAAAAACCTAAAGACAAAGAAGTCATCAGTCTCAAACGGGTCTACAAGGTTAAGTATAACGAAGATGGCTCCATCCAAAAATACAAGGCTTGTCTCATTGCAAAAGGCTACTCTCAGCAACCTGGAATTGGCTTCAACAAGACATTTGCTCCAGTAGTTCGCATGGAGACAATCAGGTCGGTCCTTGCACTTGCAGCTCAATTAAAATTACCAGTATTTCAATTAGATGTAAAATCCGCATTTTTGAACGGGGTAGCTCGAAGAAGAAGTATATGTTGAGAAACCGCAAGGATATCTCATCGAAGGAAAAGAAGACAAAGTATACCGCCTTCGTAAAGCCTTTTATGGGCTTAAGAAAGCTCCCAAGGCCTGGAATAGCAAAATTGATGGCTACCTCATCCAGAATGGCTTCACAAAAGGCCCGAGTGAGCCATCACTATATATCAAGGTCCAAGGAGCTCAAGATTTTCTCATGTTGTACCTCTATGTAGATGATCTAATCTACACATGCACTAGTTTGAAAATGATTAAAGAATTCAAGAAAGCAATGATGTCAAAGTATGAGATGACCGACCTTGGAGCCATGAAATACTTCCTTGGCATGCAAGTCAAGCAAAGCCCAGGAAAAACATTTCTCTCACAAGAGATATATGCAGACGACCTACTTAAAAAGTTCAACATGAGTGATTGCAAGCCATTGGCTACACCGATGGTACTTGATGAAAAGCTATCTAAGGGGTCGTTTGGTTGAAGTTGGGAAGTATAGCTTCCCTTGAATTTGCATTTCCCATGAAATTTCATTTCCTAGGAAGTACATTCTTTTGTTTGGTTGAACATGGGAAATTATATTTCCCATGGGAATTTCCACTTACCTAGGGGGGCCTAGGTAAGTTTTTCTCCTTTTGTAGGAAATAGAACTTCCTAGGAAGTTCTACTTCCCATGTTTTTGCCAACCAAACAACAACACATATACCTACTTCCTAGGAATTCTAATTTCCCATGTATTTGAAGGTTAACCAAACAAGCTCTAAGAATGATGGCAAAGAGAAGGTTGATGCATCAATATATCAATGTCTGGTTGGCTCTCTCATATATCTCACACACACCAGACCAGTTATAGTTCATTCTGTAAACATTGTGTCAAGGTTCATGAGTGAGCTAGGTAAAGCTCACCAGACAGCAGTAAAAAGGATTATCAGGTATGTCAAGGGAACAAAAAGTTTTGGAATCTGTATGAGACAGAGGAGAATCACAAGCTAACAGGATATACTGACAACGATTGGGCCAGAAGTCTTAACGATCGGAAGAGTACAAGTGGTTACATCTTCCTGCTGGGAACCAAGGCTATTTCTTCGTCATCAAAGAAACAAGTAACAGTAGCACTGTCATCAGCAGAAGCAGAGTATGTAGCAAAAACAAGTGCAGCATGTGAAGTGATATGGCTTAAAATACTTCTTGAAGATCTACAACATACATCAAATGAACCAACAACTATCTACTGCCACAACATGTCAACAATAGCCATGACAAAGAATCCAGTCTTTCATATTCAATATCCTCTCATTACAGTATGAAAAACCACTCTAAATACAACAAACTCGCCCAAACCATCAAACAAAATTTTCAAAAGCCAAAATTCCTAATAGCCACGACAAATTATGCAGATAAAACCAAATTAAATTTTCATATTCAATATCCTCTCATTCCAGTATGAAAAACCATCCTTTATTCATCTGAAATTGGACACATGAGTTATTTCATATATAAATAAGAGGTAATCAATAAAAATGAAAAGGAAAATGAGAGAAAATGTTATAGGAGGTACATGCATATCTCGGGCTACCACTTTTGTTTAGAAAAAGGTGAAATAATTTTTTTTTCTGCGAAAGAAACTTTTGCACTCATTTTAACTGATTTTTAGTTGTACAAGTTGTTAAACTAAACGATCAAATACTCGGAGTGAAACAAATTTCAACATTGATTAATCAAAGTTAAGAAACCTAACCAACTACCACTAGTAGAAAAACCCTTAAATAATATTGTATGGGTACTACCCAAGTCTGCTGGCAGACATTTATCATGACCGGCAGTAAATGTCCAGGACACGAACTCATGAGAAGGAAACAAATGTTCCTTGATATGAGACCGAGATTGCCATCGTGGCCACCAAAAAGAACAAAAGATGGGGAATCTTCCCTCTGACAGATTCATCATAGTTATACACGTGTCAAAGAATTACCTATCTTGTCAGGTGAATAGTACATGTATAAATAGCTCAGTAGTACTATTTCTGTAGGTACATTCTCTCTCATACTAAAAATAGCTTATCTCTCTCTCTAAACTTTCTCTCTCTAATCCTTACCGAACGTAAGCTGACTTAAGCATCGAAGGGGGTTTCCTCACAACCACCCCGAGGGTAGCTCACGTTTTTTCTTGTGAAGATCGCCACTCCCGGATAAGCCCTATTACTGACGGACAACTCTTAGGTCTGCCACCATTTCATAATTGGAACAACTTGGCGCTAGAAGGAGGGGCCTCCTATCCTTTTTAAGTAACAACCATGGGTGACGCAGATAACAATACTAGTCACGGTGCTCAAGGATTCAATGTCGGTCAGACATCCTCTCAACCTCCTATTACCGGGCCAATTGGAGCACCAGAGTTCCACTTTCGGAAGCTGGGAAATGCGGAGCCGACCCTAAACAACAATATCCCTGCCAGTTTAGCTCAACTGAGTCAATTCTCCCCGGAGCAGCTCCAGGCGGTGGCATCTTTCATCCAGATGCTAGTGGGCACTCCTCAACCAACCAATCCTCCCTCTCAACAAGCAGAGGCTGGGGCCCATAAGCGACCACTGTCCATGACTGGTAGGAACGCGGGTGACACCCTGATCAGGAAGATGCGTTCTCTTAACAGAAAGGGCAAGAGCTCGAGAGGCGGATCGATCAATCAGGTTACGAAGAACCGATACTAGAGACAAAAGAATTCTATTATTCTGAAGAAGAAACTCAGGGTCACTCCCGTCGTGAGTACAGTACCAACGGTGCTAGTAACTATTCGATAGGGGGTCACCTGCTCATCAAACCAAATCTCTCTCCATTCACTCTCGAGATCTTGAATCATCCTATGCCTCGGATCAAGATGCCGTCCTCCAAGTACGATGGTACCTCAGATCCAGATGATCACGTTGTGGCATATGAGGGTCATATATTCCTATACACGCAGGTGGACGCCATCTGGTGTAAGGTATTCCTATTCACTCTGACTGGGATTGCCCATACATGGTTCAAAAGCGTGAAGCCAGGTATCATTTCTAGTTTTTCTCAGTTGTCATCCACTTCTAGTACACACTTTGTGAGTAATAGGCGTCGTGAGCGCACTACTGGAGAATTGTTATCCATTAAGCAAGGGGAAAATGAAAGCCTGCGAGACTTTATTGATCGTTTCAATGTTGAAGCGATCTCTATTCCTAGACTGGAGTAAGATGTGGCCGTGGTGGCTCTGATGACGAGACTGAAAAAAGGGTCGTCGTTATGAAGTTATCTTAATGACTTTATAAGGGGAGAAGAGTTTGATAAGGCCGTGAGCCATCGTGAGCCGGAGAGGAGGAAGGAAGATAGGCAGATGAAAGACAAAGGCCGCGATGGAGACCGCGGCAGAGATGAAAGAAAATAATCTAATATGGTCAAGAAAGGCGGTGACCGTGAAAAAGGCGATCGGAAGGAAAGGTTTGATGAGTACACCCAGTTGACAACATCCATGGCACAAATATATACCATGAACAAAGATAGCGACAAATGGCAGCGTCCCAAGCAAATGTTTCATAAAAATCGGGACAAGGCTAAGTGATGTGATTTTCATGGTGATCACGGTCATCTTACATAACACTGTAAGCATTTGAAGGATAATCTCGAGGACTTTATCAAAAGAGGTTATTTTACTTAGTATAAGGCCCAAACAAAGGACGAAGATCTGAAGATGCCAGGAAACGGAAACGTGCAATCGCGGATATGCGAGATTCACGTTATCAGTGGCGGTCCCATTCACAGAGTTAGTATGTCCGGGGTCAAACCGAGTCTGAAAGAGTTTAGACATCAAGTAAATTTCAATGAGATTTTTCCATGGAAGAGGCCGCCAGCAATGCCAGCCATGTCATCTATCCTCATGACGACCCGCTAGTGGTCACTCTAAAAGTATCAAACTGTTTAATCCACAGAATCGTGGTGGACGGAGGTAGTTATGCAAATATCCTTTATCTTTCAACGTTCGAAAAGCTGATGATTGCCCGAGAGCCTTTGAAACGGGTCAGATACCCAGATACCCAGTTACCGGTAAGAGTCGGAGATAATGAAACTACCAGGGATGTCATGGTAGAGTTTCAAGTAGTAGATGTCCTAGGGGCATATAACGCCATAATAGGGCGTCCCTTCATCTATGACGTCCAGGGGGTCGTGTCGACCTATCATTTAACAATGATGTATGTCTCCAATGAAGGAGTGACATCAAGGTTGAAGGGAAATCAATAAATGGCGAGGTCATGTTACTTAACAGCTTTAAAGCAGCTCGCTAGAAGAGGCCCAGTAGAGAATCTGGACCCATCATCAAGAAAGCAAAGAAGAGCTCAAAGAAAGGCACAAGCTGAGGAGAGAGCTGAGAAAGAAGCTGATGAGATAGCTGGGAAAGAGGTTGAAGTGGTTTCTATAGAAGATCGGGAGTCTCGACTAGAGGATGAGCCGAGACCAAAGCCAGACAAAGAAGCAAGGCAAGAAATGCTAGCTGATGATCCAGCTAGAGAGCTCGATGTTAGAATGGACATGGACATGGACCCAGAGTTTAGAGTCAACCTGGTGACTCTCCTCCGAGAAAATGCTGACGTCTTCGGATTATCGGCAGATGAGATGCCGGGAATAGACCCGACCGTGATGGTCCACTGTCTAAAGTCGACAGCGCAGTCCGCCCAGTAAAGCAGAAGAAGAGAGCTTTCTCGGCTGAGAAAAATAAAGCAATTAAAGAAGAAGTGGACAAGTTGCTAGCGGCTGATTTCATTGAGCCATGTGACTATCCTGACTGACTGGCAAATATGGTGATGGTTAAAAAGGCAAATGGCCAATGGCGGATGTGCGTTGACTTTACAAATCTGAACATAGCATGCCTAAAAGACTGTTACCCTTTGCCTAGAATAGATCAACTAGTGGACTCCACCAGCGGTCACGCGTTGCTTAGCTTTATGGACGCATTCTCAGGATATCACCAGATCAGTTTGTTAAAGGAGGATCGAAAGAAAACAACGTTCATCGACAATGGGGTATACAATTATAAGGCAATGCCTTTCGGCCTAAGGAATGCAGGTGCAACGTACTATAAATTAGTCGACAAGGTATACATGGAGCAGACGGGGAGGAACATAAAGGTCTATGTGGATTACTCCATAATAAAAAGCAAAACAAACCACCTAGCTGATCTAGAAGAAAAATTCAATACGCTAAGAAAATATAAGATGAAGCTCAACCCAAATAAGTGCGTCCTTGGAGTAAGAGCATGGAAATTCTTGGGATTTATGGTGAGCAAATGAGGCAATGACGCAAACACGAACAAGGTTCATGCAATCAGGGCTCTTCCTGAGCTAAATGGCGTCAAGGATATTCAGAGTTTAACAAGAAGAATGACCGATTTGACGAAATTCATCTCAAAGTCGGCTGACAAAGCTCTGCCGTTTTTCGCACTATTGAGAGGCAACAAAAAGTTCCAGTGGGGAGTAGAGCAGAGTACAACCTTCTCGACGGTCAAAGAGCATTTAAAGAGTCTACCAACGGTATCAAGTCCGGAGACGGGAGATATACTGGAATTATACATCTCGACCTCTCCTAGGACGGTCACAGCTGTGTTATTGGTAGAGAGGAAGCAGCATCCCATATATTTCGTCGGCCATATCCTTAACGGCCCAGAGAGCCGTTACCAGCTGATAGAAAAAATGGCACATGCAGTCGTGATAACGGCTAGGAAACTGAGGACCTATTTTGATTGTCACCTAATTCAAGTTTTGACTAATCAACCGTTAGAGAAAGCTCTGCAGAGAATGGACACTTCAGGCCTTTTACTGAAATGGGCTGTCGAGTTGTCCGAATACGATATCCAATACAAACCGCGGACCGCCATCAAGGCGCAAGCATTGGCGGATTTCATAACAGAGGTGTATGAAGAGGAAGAAATAGAAGAGAAAGAAACATGGTTGCTCGAAGTCAGTGGATCTTCAGCAACAAGTGGGCCAGGTGCCGGGATCGTGATGACTAGCCTCGAAGGGAATGTATATGAGTATGCGATTAAGTTTGCATTCCCGGCATCGAATAACGAATCAGAATATGAAGCAGCTATTGCCGGACTCAAAATATGCGTAGTAGCGAGTGCAAAAAACGTATCTCTAAAGACAGACTCACAGTGGGTAAGCGGTCAGCTTAGAGGAGAGTTTGAGATTAGGGAAGTAAACATGCAAAAGTATGTCGAAAAAGTAAAAGAGGTAATTGCTCAGTTGGAGCACTTTGAACTTCAAGCAATCCCTAGCGCTGAGAACACAAAAGCAGATGCATTGTCAAAACTCGCCAGCTCAGACATTTAACATTGAAAGAACTGTGGTGGTCGACATCCTAAACAGAAGAGCATCGCCGAGAGAACGGTTGTTGTGAATAGCATAAATCAACAAGTAGAATGGTTCACGGAACTAGTCGAGTTCAGGTTGACGGGAGTACTCCCGGCAGATCAAATGTCCGCTAAGAAACTAAAACTACAAGCAAACTGGTATGTAATATATCAAAACAAATTGTACAAGAAGTCCTTCAGCCTACCTTTGTTAAAGTGTGCAATAGCCACGGAGGCCATGAGAATAATGGAGGAAGTACATGAAGGGGTATGCGACAATCACATAGGAGGGAAGACTCTAGCGTTAAAAGCACTGAGAGCTGGTTTTTACTGCCCAAGCATGCTGGCGAACGCCCAAAGCTATGTGAAGAAATTTGATAAATGTCAGAAGTTTGCTCCAATGATAAATAGACCGAAAAATGATTTGCAACCCATTTTATGTTCGATACCATTCGCCCAATGGGGAATGGACATTCTGGGACCGTTTACAACCGCGACTTGAGGTAGGCGTTTCCTAATCGTTGGAATTGATTATTTCACAAAGTGGATAGAGGCCGAGCCGACAACGAAGATAAAAGTAAATCAGATAAGAAAATTCATATGGCAAAACATCATGACTAGATTTGGCATCCCTATGGCCATCGTTTTTTATCGCGGCGTACAATTTGACTGCCGACCGATACAAGCTTTCCTCACGGACTTTTGGGTCAAGTTTGCATACTTAGCAGTATGTCATCCTCAAAGCAACGGTTAAGCCAAGGCCACTAACAAAAAAATCCTGAATTCCCTCAAGAAAAAGCTAGACGGTCAAGGGCATATGGGCTGAGATGGTACCGGTAGTACTGTGGGCAAACAGAACAACAGAGAAGGAAGCAACAGGGGAAAGTCCTTTCAAGTTGGCTTTTGATGCTGAAGCGGTACTACAGTAGAGGTAGGGCTACCCTCATACCGAATTAAGCACCAGATCCTAGAGCAAAACGATCAGGCACTAAGGGAAAATTTGGACTTCCTCCCCGAGATAAGGCTAATGGCAAAACTAAGAGCAGCAATGTATAAGGATAGAATCAACAACGCTTACAACAAAAGAGTCCTCGAAAGACCATTAGAGGTTGGCGACCTAGCCTTGAGAAGAACGGACGCCACAAAAAAAGCTCATGCACAAGGGAAGTTGACGGCTCATTGGGAAGGCCCTTATGTTATAGCAAAGAAGTTAGCTCCGGGTTCTTACATTTTGAAGACTATGGATGGCAAGGAACTAAAGAATTGCTGGAATGTTAGCGTTTTAAAGAATATTATGTGTAATGAAATGGCCGAGAGCCACGATTGTCATATAAATAAATCAAGTAGCCGCAAGTGTAACAACCCTGAATTTCCAATACTTCTAAAATCAACTTAATAAAAATAAATTCGGAAATCCGAAGATGCTACGCCGCGATAATTATTAATAATAACCGTAAGGCTAATGGTTCTAACTTAAGCAATAAACAATAAGTTTTAACTAGTTATTACAGCCAACTAAATAGAATGTAAATTAATTATTACAAACCAGAACATAAATCTTATATAATAAATAACAGCGGAAGTCTTTTTAAAGTCCTATTAAATCAAAAGGGATCCAACGCACTCTTTAACCCAACTGGAGCTAACTATCTTCAAGTCCCTGCACATTAAACACTGTAATATCAGCCAAAGGCTGAGCAAGATTTAATACTGAAATAAAACAAAACTATTCAATGTGCAGGTAAGATATATAGGAATATCTTACAAATTCATTTAAAAGGTGTACAGATTATATATATAAAATTAACTTTCTAATAAACTCAAATACGATCTTTCTTTTTCTGAACTATTCTGTAAAACTTTCAAATATAACCTTTCGTAATCTGTGAGTAGGAAGTATATAAAAATCCAATGAGCTAGCTAGGCTCACTAGACAAGGTAAACACCAAAGTCCCTAGTATGCATACCCCTAACTTGATAACGAACCAAGAAGGAAGACTAATGGCAAGTGTATTGATCAACATACACCCAACTACTAAAATATATTGTTGAGACACTGTTAACTCAACATACTTCCAAACTCGGAGAATACCGCTTACCGGCAACCCCACAATAAAACTCTATAAACCCTCGTAAGGGTGAGGAACTTCCTCCTTTCAAAATCTCAACTTGGTAACATTGAGGAACTTCCTCCTTTTTATATAAATCTTATGAATAATCTCATAAACTCTTTCAATATTTAAATATAGAGAACCATTTAAATCTCAACGTATAAACTTCATAAAACAATCTCATTGTAAAAATAAATTTCCAAACATTATAAAACAGTTTCTCAACTCATCTATACAAGCACAGTAAGAAATCTTACCTTATCAGCAACCACAGTTAACAAATCTCAATCTCAAGTCAAAAAGGTTCCTCTACAAACCCGCAATCTACAATATAATAATATTATCGTATAAGTCGCTTGACAATTACTTCATATAATTCAACTATAATTGACATAACCTAGCTAATGAGCTTGGATCGATTTTTCCTAAAACGACCCAACCAAATCAGAAGAACACAACCACATATAACAATAATTACATCTCGTCATTCATAATATTGTATTCTATTTTGCTAGCAAGAGCAGGTATAGCAAGCATTTTTATCCACTGTGTAACTTTATAGAAAGAACAATACAAATCTTGCATAACCATATATATATTGCCCATAAGTTAAGGTTGTGGTGAAGAAAATACAGTTCCATAATATCCGGCACAACAAAGTTATAAACTAATATATAATAAGTATGCACGACTAAAGTTTTTAATAAAACCACATTCTTTAACACCATCTTGCCAAAGGTCCTGACATTTACAATCTAAAAGTATTAAGTGGGAAAAACCAAATTTGAGATGGAATTATATTGCACATCAAACGAAACATCTAACATACAACTCTAGAAACTCATTTTCTTTTTGGCAAGTATGTGCTTAATTTACATACAAAGAATCAGACAAGATGATTTTCATGCTAATTACTCATAACATAATATTAAACTATATATCATTCATGCTAATTTCTGGTATAATTCATTGATCAAACAACTATATTTTTATACTAGAGATTTCGACAGTAACGAACAATCTACAACAAGAATTTTAGACTAAATTTCGAACCTAACGATTATGCAAATTAAATCCGAAAATACGCTAACTAAATGAATTTAAACATCAAACATAAACCAATTACACCAATTTCGCATAGTAGGAATTTCCCCCAATTAGATTTTGTTATGAACCCTAATTTATAAAACCCCAAATTCTGAAAATTGAACAAAAACTGAAATTAAACTTAGGATTAGAACTTACTTGAATAGAGAAGATAAAATTACACAATAACAGACCCAAAAATCGCACTTTCGATCTGAAGTTCGTCCCAAAACGTCCAACTTAAAACATCGGTGGCCTATGAGTAGAGTATCCTTCTTCCAGTTTCTCTCTAGTATTTATATTTTCCAAGATCTTAAACTCAACATGGTTTCCTGTATATTAGGGTTCCCACTCTGATACCAATTGTTGTATAATATGAGCTAGGGCTGGCAATGGGTCGGGTTGGGTCAAGATCGGGTTGGGTCAAGATCAGGTTGGGTTGGCGGGTTGGCGGGTTGAGAACCCCTTGACCCAACCTGACCTGTTAACTTAAACGGATTGAAATTTACAACCCAACCCAACCTTATGATAAACGGGTCAACCTTCAGGTCCACCCGTTTAATTTTTTTTCGTGTTTTTTCTAGAAAAAAATAAAACAACATAATTTATTTGCAAATAGCAATAGGCAGCAAATTAAAATTAAGTCATTACATAACCATATGATAATATTGTTCAAAATCAACATAACTTTTGTTCAAAATCAACACAAATGTTCAAAATTAACATCATTAAAACTTCATAAGCAATTGTTCAACCATAAGTGTAATAACTAAGTCATAATAAGCAAGAGCAATAAAGGACTCCAAATTTTTTTAGGGATTTTTTTAGCTTGTTTTTTCATAAATGGGTTAAGTGGGTCAAAATCAGGTTGGAATTTTCAACCTGACCCAACCCATTTAATTAAACGGGTTGGGTCAGGTCGATCCATTTAATTAAACGGGTTCAAATTTTTGACCCAATCCATTATTAATGGGTTGGGTTTGGGTCGGGTTGGCGGGTTGGGTAATATTTTGCCAGCTCTAATATGAGCACTATAAGACGGAGTGTGAATTATAGTGATAGAATAAGCGTAACTTTTTGTCGAATTAAAAGCTAGCTAAGGAACACACAATAGAAACACAAGAGATTTTAGCAAGGAAAAACTTCCTAGGTCCAATTAGGAAGAAACTGTAATCCCCCATAATCTTAAAGGATTTTATAAATATATTTTAGTATGTATATATTTATATTAAACACAAATTAGTTTTAAAATGATTTGACTATTTAAAAAGGTTGAATATTTGAAAGTCAAATGAAATTATTTTCATGATTTAATAAAATTCGTTGAAAATATTTTAACTAAGCATGCTTTGATAAAAGTTTTCAATATTAATTTATATTGAAAAAGAAGTCTAATGGAATTGAGGAACTTAAAAATCCTAAAAGGATAAAAGGAAAAATAGTCATATTGATGATTAAAGTCCCAAATTATATATCTTGCTCATCATCAATTTTCATTAAACTATATCTCTTTTCCTAAGCCCAAAACGGAAGCCCTTTTTATAAATATCCTAATACCCAATTATTTTACCCCACACAAAATTATTTTTCTCTCTCTCCTTCACGCCATTCACTTTACTCAGCCTCTGTCTCTCCTCTTTGCACGTTCTTTTCGATTCTTCTTCCAAACCCTTTTCTTCTTGTTCAAGTAATGTTTCTTCTTCAACAAGAAACGTCACCAAGTATTCGAAAACCACCAAACAACCACCGCCGGCTGCTGTGCTGCGTCCCTCCCTTGCCAGCGCTCCCTTGTTCTCCTCTTTGTTGGTTGTTTTCTTTTCTTCTTTCTCAAGATTCTATTAAAGACTATATTTTTATGCTTTCTTTTGTTGTTAATCATGATTATTTGTTATAATTTACTGTTTTAATAAGTAATCTTGATTCATCTATATTTTATTTTATAAGCATAAAATTCAGATTTGTTATTATGGTTAGATTGTAGTTTTAATCATGAAAACATGAATTTTTAGGGTTTTAATTACTAGAAAGCCATAGTAGCATATTAGATACTATGAGATTGATTTAGAACATGATTTTAAACATGTTTATATATGTTTAAAGAAGGTTTATTAATTTTTAAAGTTGCTGAAATTTCAGAAAGGTTTTATTAATGGAGTTTTAATTACTAGTATGGTAGTACTATGCTAGGAATTAAAAGTAATTGAAGTTTTAGTATTAAAATCATCTTTTGAACACATTTAAATGGGATTTTAAATATTTTAGAGTTGCTGTAATTTTTATTTAAGAGTATTAATTTTGGTTATATTAATTTCTAGGCGAAGAATATTTCGTAGGGGACTTTTAAGGAGTTAAAAGTGGCCTGCAGACTAGTTTACACGAGTTACGTACATAATTGCGTGCTATGTGATTAGTATCATGATTTAAGGAGCAAGTATTTTCGTATCATGTATAGGAACTCATTTTGTCCATATATATATGATTTCTAGTATTTGATTGTTACATGTTTTATGCCTGTATGCAAGCATGTGATTTGAGATTTATTATGAATACTAGATTGTATGTTTGTATGGAATATTTGATACAAGCATGAAGAGAAAGTTTATTTATTAATTCGCATGAGGAATAATATATGTTTAGAGATTGAATCATGTTATTCATGTATTTACTGACAAGTATTATTTTTATTATCTTATGAGGACTGTGGGCCTTATTTGGTAAGTTTGATAAGTTATGCCTTTTTAAAGGTAAGATTATTGTTGGCTAGGTTCAACAAATAAGAAAGTTAAGATTATAAAGAAAGTAAGTTTTGGATTGTGAGTTGTGATCACTTATATAAACCTAAGATAAAAGAAGTTCAGTTGTGCTTGATTGATTAATATTTATGTGATTGCTTGTATGTGTGTCATTATAAGTGATAACATGTAAATAACGTAAAGTGTAACGAGAATAGTTATAGACTTTAGACTGGTGCACGTCTAGAGTTGGACATTAGGAGTTGGAGTACATGGTGAGCGAGCCATGGCTTTTCACAGGAATGGATTGGTCACCGTCCCATTTTCAAGTTAGCAAAAGTTCCTCGATATCGCAGGTCAATCTGAAATGCATTGTAGTGCCTAGTAGCACCCGTATTTCGTCTTTGTAGGTGGAGACATTAGTAGATAAGACAACTCAGTTCCAATAACTATTCCATTAAAGTAATAAAAAGATGTATAGAGTTTAGTTCAGTAAAAGTTATCTGCAGATTATTATATGATTATATATATTTTTATTTGTCCCTGCATGTTATTTATGTAGTATCATGTTAGGAATGCTTATGTTTGGTATGTAGTACTCAACTTTGTTGATTACGTGCTTTGTTTGTGTGTGTGATCATGGCTTTGCCTTATTGATCCTGTGATGATCCTTTATGGTGAGCATATTCAGTATAGCATTGACATTACAGGTTCGTAGATGTGCATCATAGGGAATCTGGAATGGAGAGAATGTGTAACTAGTATAGTTTATTTTCTGCATTATTAAGAACATGTTTTATTTAAGTTTGTTTGAGTTGACTAAGTTGGATTATTTAAGTTCTAAATTCTTGTTATTTATTTCTTTGAGTTATAATAAAGTTAAAGTTTAGTTAATTGTTTTCCGCTGCAAAATTCTGAATAAGCTGATACGTTATCACACGAGCGATAATGCTTTGGTAATTCTCTAAGTTTTATATTATAAATGTATTTATAAAAGAAGAGAATTATCGGGGTGTTACAGAAACAACCTTGACCACAAGGGATTTTAACTCAAACTTTCCACTATAATAAGCCAACAACTCTGTTACAAACCTATTAACTCTCTAGAGCCATAACCTGAGTTCCTAAACTCAAGTTCCCGACAACAGTTCCCTCTAACTGTTGTTCCTCTTAAACTTCACTCGAAGTTCCTTTCTCTTGCCCTTTCTCTTGCTTCACTCAAAACTTTCTCACACTTACATTTTTTTTTTTTTGAGGGAAAAAGCATAAGCTAGATTAATCAAGGGACAAATTGTCCATGAGAATATAAGGAGCCACTTCAGACGGATAGTGGTTCTCCCAAATCTGTTCTACACCAAAAGGAACTAGCTTAGCTAAATGATGAGCGACAAAGTTGCCATCTCGTTTTACATGAGACCAGACCAAAGAACGAAAACAAGTGCTAGTGGAAAAAATATTCGACAAAATAATGTCCAAATCTGAAAGGAAAAGTGATGTCTTACGGAGCCGGTTGATAACTGTCTGACAATCAGATTCCACTACCACATGTTGCAAGCCGAAATGTTTCCCTAAGCGTACCCCCATCTCAATAGCTTTTGCTTCTGCTATTTCCGGCGACCAAAATGCACGCACACGCTGCAAGGCCACGAAGCGAACAACACTAAGATGATCTCGGGCTATGACACCAAGTCCTACCCAGCCCTCGACTGCTAGTGACGCATCCACATTTATTTTTCAGCTGGTATCGGGCGGAGGCTGCCAAATGCGATTAAACCCCCCCCCCCCACGGTGGTAAATACCTGCAGCATACTTCCCGTATTCTTCAGCTAATCTCAGCGCCCTCTCCAACAACAGATGGTTTGGAGTGGTTTTTCCATTGAAGATTTTATTATTCCGTTCCCCCCATATGCACCACATAAGAAAAGCACCCTTGATCATCATTTTTTTATCCAACGATTTCCATTTCTCTACTACATCACACATGGTAGCGCAGCCATTATCATCTCGCGTTAGAGAGCAACCACTCTCATCCCATATTTCAGCGAATCGTGAGCATTGGAAAATAGCATGGCGGTCCGTTTCATCCTCTCCACAACCCCAAGGGCAGGCCATCGTATCAATTAGATGACGTTTAAACAACAAGGCTTGCGTCGGAAGAATAACAGTGCACATTTTCCATATGAAATGACGAACCTTGGGGCTCACATCAAGGCTCCATAAATCAACCCAAGCATTATGAAAATTATCCAGGTTACACCCTTTCCCGAGCATATAGGTCGTTTTAACAGAATAAATGCCGTCCTTAGAGAGAGACCATGTCAACACATCATGCGAGGGAGTTGGACATAACGGAATTGCAAGAATGCACTTTTTGTCTCGATCATTAAAAACCTCCTCAATAATATCAAGTCTCCATTCCGTACTAGAAGGATCAATTAGTTGATTAACCGTCAAAAGTTCAGGTTGACGCGGGGAGCTAATATATTTGCCATGCTCATCTCCAACCCATGGAGCCTCCCAAATATTAATATCAACACCATTCCCAACTCTCCATATCAAGCCTTCTTTAACTAAGGCTTTTGCACTCCAGATACTACGCCACGAATAACTGCAAGAATAACCAAGTGAAGCATCAAGGAAATCGCATGATGGAAAATATTTTGCCTTCATGACTCTGCCCAAAAGAGAGTGAGGGACAGTAAGAAGTCGCCAAGCCTGCCTGCCAAGTAGTGCATCATTAAAGACCGCAAGATCTTTGAAACCCATACCTCCAAGACATTTCAGAGTACACATTGCTTCCCAGTTTTTCCAGTGAATTTTCCGTTTTGCATCAGAACTCCCCCACCAAAACCGCACCATAGCTGCTTGTATTTTCTGGATAATCACTGCAGGAAATTTATAAACTCCCATAAGATAGGTTGGAATCGCTTGGATGACTGCTTTCAATAACACTGCCTTTCCAGCTCTGGATAATAATTTCTCCTTCCACCCTTGGAGTTTCTTCCAAATTCTATCAAGCAGAGAATCAAAGATCACTTTCTTCGATCTGCCTGCAATAGAAGGGATACCAAGATATTTCTCATGCTTATCAACCTGTCGCATTCGCAGAATTCCCATAAAAGAAGTTTTTTGATCACTAGCTACACCTTTACTGAAAGAGACCTCCGACTTTTCATAATTAATTTTCTGCCCGGATGCCAATTCATATTTGTTGAGAATATCAACTATTTCTATGCATTCCTGACGGGTGGCTCTTGTAAAGAGTAAACTATCATCTGCAAAAAGAAGATGGGAAATTTTCGGCCCACTACGACTAGCCTTAGCACCATATATCTGTTTCATCTGAACTTTCCTCTGAATCATCTTAGAAAATACATCAGCTACCAGAATAAAAAGGTAAGGAGAGAGAGGGTCACCTTGACGAAGACCTCTAGTGGGAACAATATGTCCACAGACACCCCCATTAATGATGAGGGAGTAAGAAACGGAAGAGACACAGCACATGATTAAGTTCACCCATCTACCATCAAAACCCATAGTGAGCAACATTTTTCGAAGAAATCTCCAGTTAACTCGGTCATAGGCTTTGCTCATATCTAACTTCATTGCTGTAGTGCCCTTCCTGCTACGGTTTCGGTGCTTCATTGAATGAAACATTTCCAGAGCAATGAGTGCATTATCAGTAATCAAACGTCCTGGCACAAAGGCACTTTGATTTTCAGTGACAATGGACGGAAGAAATTCTTTCAATCGCAGAACAAGGGCCTTAGATATCAACTTGTACAAAGCATTACAGAGGGCAATAGGTCTGAATTTCGCAGCCTGTTTCGGATCCTTAACTTTCGGTATTAGAGCTATATTCGTGCGATTCAGGTCAGCAAGATAAGAATTCCCATGCAGAATATTGCAAACAAAAGCCGAAACCTCATCCCCAATAATGTGCCAGAAGCACTGGTAAAAAATCGCATGCATTCCATCAGGACCAGGAGCCTTGCACGGATGCATCTACGCTAGAGCGGCATAAATTTCTTCCTTATTGTAAGGTCTCAACAGAGCATGATTACAGTCATCAGAAATAACCGGATCAATATACACCAAAACATTCTGTAAATTAATTTCAGAAGGGTTACAAGAATGAAAAATATTACTAAAATAATTAGTAAAAATGCTCTCAATCTCCTCATCTTCCGAACACCAGACACCGTCCGCATTTTGAAGCCCTTTCACATAATTACGTTTCTTTCTCTGGGAATTGTGATAAATATTTTTTTTGTCCCCATATTTGACTTCCGCAACTCTAAACCTCATATACCAGTAGGCTTCATGTTTCTCATGTAAATCATCCAACTTTTTCTCAATCTCTGCACATTCCTGACAGCTAGCCTCCGTAACATTCTGTTGCTGAGCCACACTAAGAGCTTTTTCTAATTTCTTTATTTGGTTACCAAGATGACGGTAATGATTGCACTCCAGGCAGCTAGCTTATGACCCACTCGAGCAATTCGCCTATCCACCATCTCACCTGCAGACTCTTCCCACGCCATTTTAACCTCAGCTTCACAACCAGTTTCCAGCAACCAACATGTTTCGAAACGGAATCCACGATTTTTCCGGCAGTGTGGAACTCTCGGATTAGGCCTCATAACAATCAGAGAGTGGTCGGACTTATACCGAAAAAGATGTTCGACACTCATAGTGGGGAATAGGTTCGACCAAGCTGCATTTCCCACAAATTTATCTAGCCTTTCCCGAATCCGAGTGGTCACAGACAGACCACGTTCCCAAGTATACCATGAACCTGTATAGCCCAAATCACGAAGATAACAGTCATCAAGCACCCCTCTAAAAGCATCCATCTCACGACGATGTCTATCTACTCCCCCAGATTTCTCCTCATAACTAAGAATCTCGTTAAAATCTCCACCAATAAGCAGCGGTAAAGAAGTGTCACCGCAGAGGTGCCTAATAAGATCCCATGTTTTATATTTCTCCTCCTCCCTTGGCCACCCATAAATCCATACAAATCTCCAGCAATTATCTCCCACACCTACATCTCCACAAATGTGATGGCTCGAGAAAGAAACCAATGAAAAATCCACCTCCTCCTTCCAATACAAACACAGACCCCCCACTCTTCCATTACTCGACACCCCAAAAGCATTTTTGTAACCCAGCTTCTCCTTTAGAGCTTCCACAATATTTTTACAAATCATAGTTTCAAATAAAAAGATAATGTCAGGACCATAGGCAGTGCTCCACCTCCGCAGTTGACGAACTGACCGAGGGTTGCCCATCCCCCGGCAGTTCCAACATAGTGAACTCATAATGAGAGGCGGGGTTGGTGCTCGCCAACCTCCGCCTGAAAAATGGAAGCCAAATCATGCTCAGAGCTCAGCTTAGATCGCTTCGTAGCTCCTGAACCACTATCATCCTCCATAACATCAAAATCATGCATTCTTTTGTTAACAACAATTTGTTCATCAGTGTCCATATTTACAAAATCTCCTTTATCAATTAATTCCTCACGATTAATTTTCTTCCATTTATTTGCGCAAGCTTTTTTTGTAGTCAATTTTTTAGCAGCAATAGAATTAGAGTGGGAAACTACCGGTGTGGAATTAATAGCAGAAAAAATAAGGAGTTAATGGTAGTGGGGACAGTTGACTCGTTAGAGTCTACCACATTAATGGTACCTTTATTAGAGGATGATGAGTCAAGGGAACCATCCTATGATTGTGCTGCAGCAAAAGGGCCCCTCCAAGTTGACTTTGCTTTTCAATTACCAAGGAAGCTTCCTCGTCCAATGCATGGGAAGCAAAGCCTACGTCAACTACTTGTTGCTGCTGCTTATTAGAGGGGACAGACCTCCCCTTTTCGCCATTATCATCCACAAACAGAACCTTTTTAGCAGAACTAAAACGCCTCTCCTCCTCCAATTCTTTCGACCGTTCCTTTCTAGGGGTCGCCTTCAACCCCAAACTCCACCCCAACCCTTCTTGTTTGTCCTCCTCAGCCACCACCTGACTGTCCCTCTCCGAATGCCCCATTATTCCACAAGCGAAACAAAAGAAGGGAAGACGCTCGTAAGCGAAATCCACCCGAAACTATTTCCCATTCTTATCCTTTAGCCTCCTAAAACACCTCAGAGGCTTAGTGACATCCAACATGACTCGCGCGCGGCGGTACTGACCAAACCCTAAGACATCCTCCTCAAGCTCCAAGACATCCCCCATATTACCCACCGCAGCACGTATAACTTCATCGTTTGGGTGATTAAAAGGAAATTTTTTTATGCGAACCTCAAAAGGCGACAGCGTGATCTGGACATTATCTGGTTGCTCCTCTCCATCAGCCTCCTTCAGAAGGAGAAGCATGCTGTCAAAACACCATGGTCTTCCGTCCATAACCTTTTTTATCTAATCCTTCCAATGAAAGAATTGGAATGCAAACAGATTAGGGCTTAAAACCCTAATAGCAACCCCATGAGACAAGCCCCAAACATTTGTGATCGTACGTTTGAAGGCTTCAATATTGTATGTTCGCTCGGTCAAGATTCATCCAAGCAGAAGGAGCGAAATCTTGTTAGCCTCGGAAGTAGGGTTTAAGACTTCAAGATCCAAAACCGTCTCTTCTTCATCATCTAAACGTAACCTAGATCAGATTCTTGTGATATCCTCAGCCATGTTTAAGGATTAAGGCCGCCGCAACGGAGGCGCACTGTCACGGTGAGTAAGCAGCTATCGGCGGAAATCGCTGTAGAGAGGAAGCCCTTTTTTCCAAGGGAGCCTTATTTTTTTTTGGTAATTTATGCTTCTCACACTTACATGAATTCACTCAAACCTATTAAACAAACAAATACAATTTCTGATAACAATGGAAGAGTAAAAACAAAAGATCGTAAGTATGAATTCTCTTGGGAACACATCACTGACACTTCAGACAACTTAAGATTTTAATCTATGTCAGACACACATTGGTCTGACTATTAAAAGTCAGACACAAATTAATCTTGCAATTAGGCGCTTATTTATAGAGTAAGTAGCCATGAATTAATTTCCACTAATTAATCCACTAACCACATGATCTTCACTAATTAACTTTACTTGGGAAAAAAGAAGCTAACCCACTAACCCACTAACCCACTAACCCACTTACTCACTTAGAATATGTAACAATGCAAATCTTGTGATAAGTGGTTACTTGCATAAAAAAATTTAACAATTTTTTAAAAAAAAATCTAATTTAGGAAAAA